>NC_092673.1:33064145-33376977 GCF_964355755.1 Antedon mediterranea | reverse complement strand
CATAATTTGCCTAAACAGATAGATTAGATACAGCTAGTGCCATAAAAACTGCCTCCAAAATTATTATTTCCACTCGGCTGCGCCCACTATAGTATAGAATAGTGTTTTTGCTATTATACTGAAGTATTCAATCGGTCGGTTTTATTGCAGGCCAATCTCATTCATTAATAATAATGATTGATAATTAAATAGAAGTTAAAGTAGAGATATGGTAATATATTTTAAAATGCAATATTACCCAATAATTGGTTTGCTTACAGTAGCTAAACACATTTAAAGAACGGACTTTTATTAGACTACAATCTAGGATATAATATTCAGAAATTGAAATCTATAAATAACAAACGTTTCCTTGATTTGCGATCGCTTGTGTTTCACATTCATCGCCTAGTATTATAAACCATATCCTTATAACCATTACATGATACAGGCAACACATGTGATACAAATGAGATGATTTATTACGGGATTTATCCTGATACTGGAAAACATACTGTAAAGGGAAATTTACACAGACGAGCGGTAACGAAATTAGGAAAACCGCGTAGCTTGTCCCACATAGAATCTGTCTATTTTATCGTGAGCGGAAACCTCCCGTCGTCCGTGGCTCCGCATTGTTTGTAAATGATCATAAGGAATAACATTTATATATATTCTATATTTATATTAGCGTTTCATCTCGTCTGTGTAAATTGGCCTTGGTATGGAGATACACAGATAATGGAGTGGCGATTGAACATCATATGCTACCTCTACATGTTAAAACCTACAAAACAATTGCGTCATCGCAATGTAAAAGTTGGAATCGATCGCATGCGCTGCAGCAACTTTCTATAGATCTACAGTACTTGTTTTGCTGTTTAAAATGTCCAGTTACAAAACCTATTGTCGGATAAAAGCACATATCGAATTATCGACCAATATGAGGTGTGTCGAGCTTTGCTACAGGATTTGTGTCAAAATGTGTAAAAATCAATTTAAATTCTAAAACTAGAAATTATGAAATGTTATCGTTTCATTTGTTCCCTTAGTACAATAAACGTCAAGCTCAAATGAATGTATCTCAACTGTGTAAGTTAAACGCGTTTGTGTCAAGTGTGCAGCTAACAATGTAAAGGGAGTCGGCCGCGGCGAACTTCGGCTCTTTTTTGTTAATATTCATCATTAAAGATATACTGTGGTACTCTCTGAAAAAATATATACATTTTTAAATGATTCGGTTGAATATGACATTTTAGTTACAGTATTCACGTTTACAAAAAATTAGATCGAAAAAAAAGTTAGTCTACTCGAAAAAACTGTAGGCCTAATTTAAAGAAAATAAAATAGTCAAATTGACGAGAAGTCAAGGGTTTTTGATTGAATGTAACCATTTATTCTGTCTGTTTATAAGTGAAAACATTTATTATTCTACGGAAGTGATTACCTTTATTTTTATTATCCTATTGATATGAATTGTAAGTAAAATTTATTAAAAGTATCAATATATATGCTTAGAAGAGAATGATTTAATATTCATTCGGATCAGGTCGGGGATTAAGTATATCGAAATGTAAGCCATATGACGTCATCCTCATCAACATCATCATCATCATCGTCGTCAGCACCATGGCGAAATAAGTTAGCTCAACTTATTTCTCCATGTCTGAACACAAGCTTTAATACCAGAGGCCTAATCATATAAACCTATAATGGGCCTCTCCTGATGAAATATTCAATCTTAGGCATATCGTACTGTGTGTATATCTTCGATTCTATACGTATTATGCTTCCGTAATCGAGGCCTAACTATGGTAAATAAATACCACGCTATAATTCAACTATGTCATATATTAAATGCAAGTTGTAATGTCAAAGAAAACATGATAATCATTAAACATTTATACGACTAGTCTGGTTATTTAAATTACCCGTAGAAAATCTCCGATATCATTTTGATTGAAATAGGAGTAATGATACATTGAAAATCTAGTAGTGAGCCATCTTGCGACGGGAGTAAACAACATAATCAATAATGACTGTCCACAGCGAAAACATAATATGAAACTGTTCGATACTTTTACCATGGAGGTAAAAAATAAATTATTTTTTACCTCCATGCTTTTACTACAGTAGTAGCTAATCAATATCAATTTCTTAAAAATAATAGTAGTTTTATTAACAATTGTTTTATCTATCTTATTTAATTTTATTTAGATTTCATGCACTCTCGAACTTTTGTTTTGCGCGCAGACATAACCTACTGGGCCTAATACTAGTATACTACTTGTGCATATATATACGGTATACAGCATACACGAATGTACTATAAGCGCATAGGCCTATCTGAAAACAAATTTCTACTTATTACTCGGTAATTATAGATTTAGGCCTAAGCTAATATAAGATCCATTAGTTCATTGTTTTGTATAATTTTATTATTATCTCCACACTAAAACATTTATTTTATATTCTTAACCTTCATCTGCATGTATGGTACTTTAGCTTAATACACTTAATCTACAGTATAGAGGGAGCTATTTAATAATACACGAAGACCGTTATGTATATGAATCATGCACAACAAAATCAAAACATTTTTTAGAAATGGCTCGAAAACCGCACATACGATAGATATAACACTTTGCGCACGTGTCATCACAGATTCTCTAGAATTAGAATTGATGTTACATTGGGTATCAAATAGACGAGAGAAGCCCTTGATCAATGTTAGGAGCAATCAAGGTGCTTGAAACAATCCTGGCTTTGTTAGGACCAATCAAGGTGCTTGAAACAATCCTGGCTTTGTTAGGACCAATCAAGGTGCTTGAAACAATCCTGGCTTTGTTAGGACCAATCAAGGTGCTTGAAACAATCCTGGCTTTGTTTTTATCGAACCTGTTAGTGGCGGTATTATCTCTGTTGGTTTCGATTAAATAAAATAAATAAATAAAATAAAAAATATATGATTTTATTTATAATTAAACTAATGGTAGTTTCCAATGACGTATTAAAATGTAAAGTAAGGAGGGAGAGTGGTGATGGAGCACAGTGAGTAGTTATTCTGATTGGCTAATGCCTATTTTTGCTCCCAAATACTTGCCTAATAAATACAATTATTTGTATTATCGTATATACAATGGTTGGGCACCCGATTCTGGAACTGTCACTTCGATACATCTTAACTGACTGTCGCAAGTCATTGAGGTACAAGTCTAGGTACAAATTAAAAAAACGTTTACTGTATATTTTCAATACAAAATGTAATGACAGAGAACTATCATGGAACCATTTTCAAAATCAAGTAAAAAAAAAAACATGCACTCACCCTAGTTGGTGACACAGGAAATGTAGCTAGGCCTATATGGATTAAATACTTTTAATACATGTTATACCTGCTTTCACTGGGTTTACATTACATTATACCTTAGCTGCAGAAAGAACCTGTAATACAGACAGTATATTTCAATGACTTGCGATAGTTAGTTAAACTGTATTTAGTGACACTGCAATCGGATGTGCTGGGATCCTCCGAGATAGCACTTCGTACAGTAGGCCTACCACACTCCTTTTGAGATAGCACTTCGTACAGTAGGCCCACCACACTCCTTTTGAGGGAACACTTTGCTGAGTACTTTGGTAAAGAGGCTCTACTGTAGATTTTTTCCTCCAATCTATGGAATGACAGTTATGCATTGTTTCCTTTTATCTTATATTTTATATCTTGAACAAAAATTTAATAAAACCATACTTTAAATATCACTCAAGAATTAGGCCTAGTTTTATAGACCTATTTATATTTCGATAAATCATCATCATCATAATTATAATCATTACATAAATTATTTTGTTAACATTTTTTATATAAGACTTACTATTGATTAATGTATGTTGAAATTATATATATATATGTTTATGTTTTCCCCTTTTTTTTCAGCCGCGGCAGGTGCGATTGGCGGCCGTGTCGCCATGTTGAACGTGGCGCCACGAGTGCGCAGGTCCAGTAATGCCTCGGTCTCCAATTACAACGAGGCTGAGGCAAACGGTGGAGTAATCAACGTTGCATATGAACCTGAGGTAGAGTTAGCTTCGAAAACAGTTACAGAATGGAAAGAAAAACAAGGAGGCAAACTAACAAAGGAACAAATACAGCGCAGGGAGCGCAGACTGCTTGAGTAAGTCCAAACTATATTTTTATTTACCGCCATTTTTTGTTATCGTTAATAATTGATGAAAACAAGCAGCGCACGAAAGCATAATTCTTGAAGATTTTAATGATATGTGACAACAGTATATTATGCGCTCCACAGACATGATTTGATACGAAGTATATGGTTTAACATTATTTGTACAAGAAAATTACGGTTACCTATAGTTACCAATGTCAATACGTCATTATCATTGATGCGGATAGTGATTTTAAGAATAAATACGCTGTTTAATGTAGACTCGCAGTTGTACTGCGAATAAATTATGACAAATATGCGCAAAGAAAAAAAATATTTCAAAGCAGGCAGGAAGAAAACGTATGTTCCATAATAATATATTTTGAATTTATATACCGGTACGGTACGCAATGAAGAGTAACAATTTAAATGTTCAGTTTTCTTTAATGTTAATGCTGAATTAAGGCGTTACTCAGTCCGTTGTATACAGTATACTATTAGACTCTCATTGTTAATGCGTGTCCATCGCAATATACGACGATATTATGAATGCATATTATTATTGTAATTCATCCTATTCTAGTGAAGATAAACAACTTGCATCGCGTCTTCTGAAAGCAACAATATCGAAAATGTCCTCGCTGCTAATCACATTGCATTAAAAGTAGCATACAGTCACAATTTATGTTATTGATTTTCTTTAAAAATTATCGTCAAGATCATATTTAAGTGATTCACAGCGCATATGGGTTACGGCGGAAAGCGCATTGCAGGCGGGCGGCAGGAAAACGTGCACGATGGCAGAACTGCGGTATGAAATCCTGTTCACTAAATAATTATTTAAAAAAAAATTCATTTTTAGAATTAGAAATACAACTAGTGGTTTCCTGTCCGTCAATAATACGTAGATATACAGGCAACTAGCCTGTAATACGTAGATATACAGGCAACTAGCCTGTAATACGTAGATATACAGGCAACTAGCCTGTAATACATAGATATACAGGCAACTAGTCTGTAATACGTAGATATACAGGCAACTAGCCTGTAATACGTAGATATACAGGCAACTAGCCTGTAATACGTAGATATACAGGCAACTAGCCTGTAATACGTAGATATACAGGCAACTAGCCTGTAATACGTAGATATACAGGCAACTAGTCTGTAATACGTAGATATACAGGCAACTAGCCTGTAATACGTAGATATACAGGCAACTAGCCGTTTCCCGTGGTCTATTAGACGGACACCGTAGTTGGTGATTCGCGATGACCCTTCTTTGACCCTATTGTGACGTAGAGAAAATGGCCAAGAATAACCGAACGACGCAGCTTTTGAGTTAAAAATACATTTTAACAAAACAATTTTATCGATGCAAGTATCAGTCGTGTGGTTTTATCAGAAGGTTTAGAACAAAGTTTCGTTTTGTGCATAAGTTAGATTATTTATAAATTAAGGGTATACAATAATATACAGTATGCAATTACAATTTGATAAGTAAGATACATTATGCAAAACGGTAAGGAAATTGACCACTGGCTCCGTTCGTACTCTAGTCATGTCAATTACTTGTTCGAAATTGCATTTAGTCGGGAAACTAGTCAGTCAATAATTCACTTGTCTATGGCGAGTCAAATTAACACCAATGTTTAAACACAAGTTGATAATTGCAAAACATTACGAGTCTAGACGGTCAATCGACTTCATCGTTGCTTTGCTAACAATGTTTGCGCTTACGGCGTTTCATAGGTAGGCCTACAGTATATAGTTTATTGATGCAAAATGTTAGTTGCTCGATAATTGGTCGTTGCCTGGAAACCGTTGATAATTAAAAGGAAACAGTAATTGGATGGGTTTGGTCGACATTAAGAACACAGCGAAAGGGTAATCCCCTGTCGGTTGTTTTGGAATATGGATGCCGGTTTAAAGAAATACCGGTGCAAACATACCGGTTATTAAAGAATATGGCACAGCGGTTTTTAGAAAATTACATATTGGTTTTAAGAAACATGTCGGCCTTTAGTACTTACCGGATTTCAGAAACATGCCGTGACTTTTAGAAACATGCTGTAGACTACCTTTTTTCAGAAACATAGATCTATACATTTGTTAAAGAAACATACATTACCTTTTTGAAAGAAACATATAGACTACCCTTTTTTTAGAAAGATATAAAATAGACTATAGGCCTACTGTATATTTTTTTTCAGAAAAAATACCGATTTTTAAAGAAATATAGCATAACTTTAAAAAAAACACGCCGCTTTTCAAATATAGTAGGCTTACTGAAAACACATCGGCCTTGGCTTACCGTTAAATAACGGCTTTTTGAAACACAATAACCCTACAGTAGGCCTATACCATTGTTATTTTGGTACGTAAAACTGAAAAATTGAAATTTTATCAGAGAATCTTTGGAATTATCTAAATTCAAATTACTGATGCTGTAACTATGTTACGGATTATGACGTTGCTGTCCTTATTATCAACAGTTGGTGTCCATGGCAACCATAATGCATCTATATAGTTTACTGAGTTTTATTTTTCTTTTTATGCCGGTTTTATCTTTGTCGAATTAAATTAGATCTGACGCTGTAGGCAAATCTAAAAAGTCAAACCAGAGCTGAATGTTGTTAACTTACCATTATTCAAGATTGAAGTAATTAAAACTCACTCTTTATTTTCTATTTATATGCTAATTAACTTTGATTTATAACCGAATTAATTTATAAGCAAATTTTCAGGCATCGGCGGAAACTTCTTAAGATGAATTAATTTGATTAGAATTTGATTGTTGAAAACAGTAAAGTTTTTATTGTTTAAATAGATGTTGTATGGCAATATCACCCGATAAATGAGCGGTATCATGTCTAGCGACCATTAAGCTTGGTTCCCACTATAGCGTAACGCAAGGACGTAAACGCAACGCAAGCGTTTTAACCAATGACAAGTGAAGTTATAGACAGTTAGCAATCACAAGCGAATAAGCCATCGCTTGTGATTGGTCAATTCACTTGCGTTGCGTTACGTCCTTGCGTTGCGTCGCTAGTGGGAACCACGCTTAAACGGCATGCAGTAGGCCTATAGGCCTAACCATGGCAATCGAACAACAGGATGCTGAGCTCCGGAGATCAAAGGGCTGTGACTGCGAAACGATCTGTTTCACGCCGCTTGCAGACACCGTGCGTCGCGAAGAGTATCAAGTTTTCATCCTACTGTATACTTTGGTCTGACACAAACCGTAGCCTCTTCTTCAAACGCGAGCTGTGACTCACATCATCACAAAATGTGGCGCGTTTATGAACTTGCTGGGACCGTCTGGACTGAACAACGCCCTCTTGACTGAGAGAGGTTAACACGCTCTAGAACTTTCCTAACCACACCTAACTCACGGTGGCTTTACTTAAAATGAAAACATGAATTATTGAATGAAATAATGATAATTAAGAAACATAGCAGTCCCAATTATGAATTAAATTACCAGGTATTATTGATTGGACCTAGTGAAAATGGGTCAAAAACTTTGTGAATGCGTAATCCTGTCCCAATAATCAAACCTATTCTGAAAAAGAGATGGAGATCTTATTCTTTTAACCAGTCCAGTGTACGTATTCATATTTTATGTCGACGAAAATATTGTAAATATATTCATAAAAATAATTACTGTCTTCATTCATTCTCAACAATCATCTCACTTGCAATCTGCGCATGCGAATATACGTCACGTGCCTAGCAGACGATATTTTTCCTTAGCTGCCTATTACCTATTTAATACGACGATACTTTTTAAAATCGATTGCGCATAATATTTCAAGAATGAGCTATTTCTTTAAGAATAAATAATTTGAAAGTGTTACAGCTCGTAATTTGCCCAAAAAAGACATTAACTCCCATTCAGAGGGAAAAAACACACAGTAAACGAATTAGGCCTAGGCTTACTCCAGAAAATGATGGGCCCACAACCAAAGCTATGGTAAAGATAATAAATGATGATATATATTGGCGGGTATTTTATTACTAAGAGCCTGAGTAATACATATAGTTTATGTTCATATAGGCCTATTTTATTAATCCTGACGAAAGACGGTTCAGGAGATTTCGTATAAAGTCATTTAAGAAAGAGAAATCAAAAAGACCAGATCATTTCTATATGGCGTCAAAGGGTGTATCTGTGGCTGCGACACGATCAGTTCTACGCCCCTTTTAGACTCTTTTCGTAAATCCACACTCTTGTTTTTGTTCAACCCACTCTTTCAGGAAGTAATGTTCAAAATTATAATTAAATATGGGCGTGGAAGAATCAGTTCAAAAATTATCAACACCGCCAACTACGGTAATACATTAACGATAGCCTTAATGAGATATTAGATAAATGATAATCGTATGTTCTAAAAATAGATTACGCTGTATTCAACTACAGTAGGCCTACAACCTCCGTATTTGGTACACCTTCATCCAGGTTACACCCCTATTTATGGGGAAACTTTCCTGTGAATCCAACGAGAGGAAATATACAGTATAGCCTACTACGACCAAGCCCTTATTCAGGGGACACCTCTATTAAAGCTTGGTTGCCACTAGCGACGCAACACAAGGACCTAACGCAACGCAAGTGAATTGACCAATCACAAGCGATGGCTTATTCGCTTGTGATTGCTAACTGTCTATAACTTCGCTTGTCATTGGTTAAAACGCTTGCGTTGCGTTTACGTCCTTGCGTTACGTTCACGTCCTTGCGTTACGTTCTAGTGGGAACCAAGCTGAAGGGGGACACTTTTTAGGTTCCGAATGTATCTCCTTGGTCCTTTCCATTGTATTTATATTTAGAGGTAATGCACATTTTTTATGGAGAAATATCTCATGCTAGAACGTTTAAGAAATTGTTTAACACAAATGTTATACACGAATTACCACACATTAATGATATTATGTAACCATGGCAACCTCGTTATGCAAAGTGAAATCTCATTTAAAAATAAAATTATACTTGCCAAATATATTTTGTAGAGTACATGTTGATGTACTTAATTTAGTGGTGTTCGCATATTCATCCAAACAACTTTAATCGATAGATGTTTAATTGAACGTTAAGGCGATACAGCCACAAACAGTGTAATATACAGTTAAAACATGGGCAACCGAGACAGACGATTCTTTATATTTAAAGATATATTGTTCCCCGGAAAAACAGTTTTAAAACATGTTGAATAGCTGTTTTAATACAGTATACAGTAATAATAAAGATCAGGAAAAAATATTTACCCAAATACTGTAATTTAAAGAAAAAATTGAACTGGAAGCCCATTCATTGCCCAGAATTTAACGGGTTTTAGTTAAATGTGGATTCTCTCCTTGTCTTTTTCTATTAAACGAAATCATTACGGTATTTTTAGTTTTGTTTTTTTAATTTTTTCCTGGCGTAATTTTGTTATCCTTTCGAAATATATTTATTACAACTGCAGAATGGTCTATGCAACATTTTATTTTATTCATCATTAGGCTATTTGTCAATTTTGGTGGACAATACATCTCTAAATATAATGTAGGCATAGGCCCACCACCATGAAGGACATCAGAAATTTGAAAATCCATAATTTAATTAGGCCTAGTTGTCATTTTCCCAGAAATGGTTACTGCAGGAAAATCCATCCTGTAATTAGGCCTAGTTGTCATTTTTCCAGAAATGGTTACTGCAGGAGATCTATAAGTAATATATTACAGTGTAGGCCTCTAACATAGTTTTGTGTATTTTATGCAGACAAAATTATATTTTTGAATGATACCGTACATGGCCAACCCGATTGATCAGTTTTAATATCTCATGATATTATTACGATGTCATTTTCTCAGAAATGTTTTCTGCAGTAGATCTCATCTCTGAATAATATGTACAATCTAATATAATAGTCTTATATGTATTTTATGTAGACAAATTGTATTACCTTTTTATATATGCACGTACGTCACGTGTTCATACTCTCTTCAATTTGTGTTATCATTATTGCAACATTATATTCATCCCGGGTTTGGCTGCAGCGTTCATCATACGTTTAACACAGATTACGCGTTGAGGAAAATCGATTATGCGAAATTCGCATCTTGTTTCCAATCAACCGAAGAACTCAAGTATTAAGCTGCTAGCTGCTTATATGCAGAAAATGACCCCGAGTCACTGTGACGTCATCACTAATGTGGTTGGTCATCATTATTGTTGTTTTCGTGTGACGCATGAATAAAAAAAAGAAGACTGCTTCAATTCGTATGACAGAATGTTAGCATTTGCATATTATTTGCAACGCTAAAAGGAATTGTAACTAAAATTGCTACGTAAGAAAATTGCTGTGCATGTTACTACGTTTATGAGAAAATGGATAAGAACAAAACATTCGAATAAAATGCAATATGCAAATAATATTTAAATTAGAAATATTTTTTTGCACAAACACAATGTAATCAGCTGTATTTATAATTAATGCTCAACTATCAACACTATACCATGATTTGATCAAAGTGGGATTCGAGCCTACGACCTTATGTTAACAGATCATGGAGCAGGAAGATTCACTCACTTGTGCGTGCGTAAGAAAGAGTACGTGAGCCATACGTGCTTTTTTAGAGTTCAAGAATACCAGGCATTGCTACCCACATATCTGTCCATCCCGGTGGTATAACAAGAGCGCTTGGATATAATATTACCCGGTGATCAAGCATACCAAAATTCGAGCCTACGTTGACGGGCTCATCTTTACCGTTTAGGTTCCTATTACGTTCCATTCGTCCAGCACTATCGCCGATTACTCCTTTTCCCTACCTGACTTGTTTTCGGCTGTAGCTATCTGCAGACAGTATTGATTATAATGCTCATACCAGTCGATATAACAAACATTATTGATTATAATGCTCATACCAGTCGATATAACATCAAATTCGGTTGACATACACAAAGCTTTGTTTCTACACGATCACTTTCCAATCACTAAAATCGATATTATTTAAGCCAACATCGGTAACATTATTCATTGTCTTACTGAATTGACAAGACAAGATATAATTAGATTAGGCTACAAACCAACCGATTCCCAGTACTGTATCTGTAGTATTTTAGACTATACCTAACCCGTATGATACAGGCACCATGGGATACACATGAGCTGCTGTTTTACCGAATATTCCATGATACTGGGTAAATGTTGTCATAATGTGAAGATACGGCACTGAGAATCGGGTAGGCCTATAAAACCAGATTACATCTGATAACATTTTATTAGACGCTAAGCTTAGAAAGACGTTTTTCTTGGCACCTAGATTTTTACCATAATTATTGGAACTGTCTTTAGATTTTTTTTCATTTGAAACAGTTTAAACGTGTCATTTATTCGTCCAGATGACAAATAAGGTAAAATCTGAACAATAAAAACTGAAAAATACATAAAACAATTAAATAGATGCAATATGCATAAATTGAAAACATTTCCATTGAGATAACGAGAAAAACTTTTATATTCATCTCGTTGGTAGAGAACAAATAAATATGAAAGTTACTTTTCAACAAATCAACATTTATATATATCTTCTGGAGGTTGAGCAGTCCCTGAAAACCAACCAAACTTGTCGAAAATAACTTCTCAAAATCTTTCTCAATAAAACCATTTGTCATTGAATATAATTTGGAATGTTAAGCTCTGTCTACACTATCAAACTAGTTTGAAAAAAAAAACTGTCATGTGCCTAAATATGGTAGTTATATTCCCAAATATAGTAGTGATATGACATCATCGAGTCCATATATGGGCACATCACATTGTTTTGTCACATACAATTTGATAGTGTAGACAGAGCTTTAGCGTTGGTATGTCCGTCGGTCGGTTAGTCGGTCCATCCACTTTCATATTGATAATGTATGAAGAAAATACAAATATAGGAGACGATCCCGGAGTTTTATTAATGACCAAGTAATCGTATAGGATTAAGTCGCCATCAATAATTATATTGCCACGCGAAAAATTAACATTCCCTCCCACAGTAACATTTTCTCAGATGATCCCTTACGATATTGGTATATACATTGCAGCAGACTATCATTTCATTCGGTATAAAACGACAATTTTACTTTAAAAACGAACACATCGCATTATATATGTCTATTTAGTCGTAAGCATATATTTTAATTCAGGAGTAAGATAAAAATATATCATCATTTATTGAACAGATATCTCGTAAAATGCTACAACTAGGCCTACTCATTTAATGTATTGATCTTACAGTAGCGGCATTGAAAGGTACAATGATCAGTTTATATTATATTTATACGCATCAATTGGGTTAAATAATGGTTAAATAAAGGCATCTTGTTTGACGTGGTACACAATTCGATCCAAAAAGCTCATACTTTAATATTATGTACGAATACAAATGCATCAGTAGCCCTGCTGTGTAGACCTAAAAGAGGGAATTTAACACAGAAGTCGACGCGCGCGTAAAGACTCGTATCATCAATAATTGTAGGCGCGCGTAATAATATAATGTCTCTTTTACCATTGACGAATTAACGATTTCTTAACTTGTAGAAACCTAAAGGCAAGAAAATAGTTCTAATGCCTCTCTTAATATCCAAATAAGTATATTTATAAATTCATATAACGCTTCTCCTCGTTACTAAGATATGTATACAGATGTCCACTAATAGAACACCGTTCAAAAACTATGTAATGTCATTAGTGAAGCCATACTTGCGTATTAAAATGTTAACATTTGTATTTCGATTTGTATGCGTCATTTGTTACAAATGCCGTTTGTATGATCGCTCATGTTTTTACCAACATACGTTGCAATGATACATTTAAAATGTCAAGATGCTGTTTGTAATATATCCATACAATTTGAATTCTTTAACTTAAACTGATCAAATATATTTAACCATGTAGAAATGAAGCGGTTTCTTTCGTACCTTGCTGAGCATACCAGCCGACTTTACTTAACTTACTATGTCTAATAACCATAAACAATCTACAGTATCGTGTCTGCTGACTGCAACAGGCTTATACCACAGCATCCAACCCATAAATATTAACTTTTAACGACCACGTTGGCTGGCAGAAATCCATTTACATAACGCTTTTAAGAGAAGAGGCTATACTGTATAGTATCAGGAGGCTCAGTTTCCCATGGGATAGAGCTCTCTGTCAGAATTCACGATAGTGCCCGCTGTTTATTGACACTAGACATGATATCGTTCGTGTATCGATTGAGCAGCATAAGTTAGTCAGTTTTTATATTCAGTGTGCATCATTTTTGTGACGAACTGCGCTGTATATTAAATTCAGCACACTGGGACATCCTCGTCGTCGTATTTGTTGAGAAAACTTGGCTATCTATGTATTCAGTGGCATTAAGCACTGATCTTAACTTGGCTATCTCTGTATTCAGTTGCATTAAGCACTGATCTTAACATAATATCCTCTCCTTTGCACTGTACATTTCGAAATTTAGTGGGCCTGGGAATTTGGAACAATAACAAAATAAGAGCTGTAGACCTGACACTGTTTCGGTTCTTAGGTCTTAAACGCTGTCTACACTGTCAACAACAAGTGTGATGTGCCCAAATATGGCAGTGATATGATGTCATCGTGTCCATATATAGGCACATCACACACATAGTGTGCACAGAGCTTTACGCTTTTTTTCAAATAACACTGGTTAATTTTTGCCACCATCATATTAGTTATATTTCAGCGTGGGCTTACATCTCGTCATGTTGACGCTATTTTAGAAGAAGAACGTATGTATAAAGTTCGCTCTTTAAGAAACTGATAACGCCTACACACTTACCTTATTGACATGTGTCATATTTTATTCTAAACGATATCGTATAGATGAATTATTAAACTTTGTTTCCAAATTAATTGAATTAGTCATAACACTCATTTGCTGATGACTCTTTATCTCTATAGGTTCGTAGACCTCTTTTCCTAGGCTAAAGGCTATACTTTTTTGTTTATGTCACCCCGTTCTTAAACTTGGTCCCACTATAGACGCAACGAAAAGTACGTAGACGCAACGCACGGACGTGATGCAACGCACGGACGAAGACACAGCGTTGAAGTTGACCAATGGCGGCCGAATGTTCGAATAATCCATCGCCTTGTGATTGGTCAAATCACTTACGTTGCGTTCACGTCTTTGTGTTGCGTTTCTTGCATTAGGTTCGTAGGTTACAGTTCCCTAGGCCTCATCTCATGACTTTGGCTATGCCATTTAGACATCATCCAAAGAGTAGCCATAGCCCAGGGCACTGTCCTACGTGTGGATCATCCGTAGGTACCACAGTGGCTTTGGCCATCTACTCTTTTGCTTACGTCACTTCGAATTCGTCCTTAGTAGGCCTACAGTACACTGAGGCCAGGACATTTTTTCCAGTTGATAAAGATATCTTTTTAAAAACTTTATAAATTATTAATTTTAAATAAATCTTGCGAATAAATGCCCATTCGATTGCTCTACTAATGCATTGAATTGCATGAATTTATTCAACCTGTTAGTGGCGGTTTCATCATTTATATTCAACTGGCCATAAGATGACGTCACAACATCTGATTGCCAATAAAAAAAAATTAAATATAAAAAAACCCAGAAAAGTAAACCGTTAAAGTAAACTTATACCCGTATTCGATTGGCTTAAAGGGTAGCTCCGGGTTCCTCACTTTTTCACACCCACGATACAAAACGTCCGCGTGTGTAAAAGTGTGTGTACACTCCGCAGTTTTTCTAGGTTAAATAAGTAGAAAACGTAAAATTGAATACTTCTCGTTTAATATTGTCTGCGAAAATAATTGAAATTAGATTCAGATCCACCGGTATGTGAAAAAAAAAATGATTTATAAAATTTATTGAAATACAATTCATTTGCAAAAGAAAAGTGTGTGACTCACGTGTTTGGGTATCTTTAACTCATACAATTTCATATTTTTATGATAGCTGATCACGTAACTGTATGAATTAAAGTTGATCTTTATGATAACGGATATTTAATTTATTAATATATTCATAAAATTGATTACTTTAATGCCTGATACTTTTAAAATGTCATCTGGTTCGTCTGTTTATGACTGAATAACAAACAAAGTGTACAGCTAATAATACGACGATTTGTAAATTAATATTTCATAATGAATTAACACAACTATTTTGTGTTGTGATAACTTCCGTGACTAACCCCATTTTGTTTTCAATTTGGCGTAATCACGGATGCTATCACACGCGCGTCTTGTTATTATAGTTATATACGTTATGTTTTACGTTATAAGTTATATATTTATAAGTTGTGACGTTATACATTCTATTGACGAGCGTTGTTTCAATAAATATATAACACACCATGAAAGCCTAAGTGGTCTAATGGTAGGATGTATGCATGTCAAGTAGTAGAATCCGGGTTCGAATCTCGCTCGGATTGTGCATATTTTTGTCACAGACTTCCTGATCCTAACCGTTTAATATGTAGTTTACCAGGGCGTTATAAATATATTTCTCTATGTTACACCTCCCTTGATTAAATTGCATTAAGATTAGCAATGATATGAACTCTCCATTAAAGGACCAATATATTTCAATCGGAAGTAAAGATTGTAGTTTATAGTATTTTGGAAACTTATCGGCACGCGTCAGCGGGTCAACACGCGTCACCACAGGTCAACACGCGTCACCGGCTCGTGGCAAGGATCTCCGCCTTATGAACTATTGTTATTGTAAAGGCAAATTTACACATACGAGTGGCAACAGGTAGTGGAAACCCACGTAACTTCCGCGTAGAATCTGTTTATATGAGTGGAAACCTCCCGTCCGTGGCTGCTCGATCGGCGTTTTATGTAAATCGTCATAGTCAATAACATACTACATAGATTCTATATTTCTATTACCGTTACCGCCCATCTGTGTAAATTGGCCTTTACGCATATAGAACACTATAGCGAACTAGATAGATAAATGCGTTCCATTCGTGCGTTTCCCTGTGGGAATAATGTTTGTCTCAATCAAATCAAAATAAAATTCGTAAATTTATAAATAGAAATTAATTAATGTCCATCTACCAGTCAAATAATAGTCTTGCATAGTATTTACTAGCAGAATAACATTGTGGTATAGATTATAATAATGATAATACTGTACGCTTGCAAGTTACGGGTAAGGGAACTTTGTTGAAATTAAACTGCGCATGCGTGACATTCAATTGACCCCCTAGCACTACATAATTATTCAATTAAATGAATGTTGTTTCAGTTGTAAGCTTCTATCTTGGTTGTCTGATGTTAAGGTCGGACGCATACGGTGTATCTAGTCTTCATCATGGAACAAATCTTGGGTTAGAATATGATACGCTTCAATTACTTGAACAAGTTTAAGGTCTATGAACCGCTGATTAGTTCGGATTTCACTTCTACTTAAGGGGTCTTCATTACGCTAATTAACCCTTGGCACACCATAGCTCATTCATCTACTTTCGTTCCTACGTTTTATTTTCTCCTTTAAGCATTGCTTCCACTAGGCAAATCTCTGATTAGTTGCGTAAATATATATTCCTCGTGAATAAATTTGACTATAAGTAGAAAACAATCTTGATGGTGCATACCGCAACATGCCGTCTTCTTATGTCCCTAATGAATTACATCGTTGTACATGCATAATTATTGTGTAGGCTTACATCAATACTATTCTAATGTGTATTGCAATGTACTATTATTTTTAAAATTATATTCAGGTATACATTATTCAAAATAACCTAACATTTACCGGTGAATATAAGCAATTATTGATTATTATATTTTGTACCAATAAACGCCAATTTAGACAGACAAGCGCGTAGCTGGTTACACGTAGAATCTGTATCTATCCTGAGCGGTTTTCGCTCCGCGTTTTGTGTAAATGGTCATAAGAAACAACAAAGAAGATTCTACATTTTTTGTTTTCCGATTATTGCTTACCGTTACCACTCGTCTATAAGTTGGCCTTAATACATCAACAAAAAAAGGCTGTAGGCAATCCCAACACCCAATACTCAATTTCGTCTTCAATAACTTTAGCTAGTGGTAAAATCATTTCAAATTTTAATTTTTGAATTATCAATTACCACCTACACCGTATATACCAACTAATAATACAGTTTTATATTACAACACACTTGGACACGTGTTTAATCGTTAGCGTGCTATTCCCTTGTTTTCACAGTTGTTCGTTCTGGCCGTACAGATTACTACGGGGCAACGGGTACCTAAAGCACCGCTCCTCTTCGCAGCTCCACAGGCTTAGCACTTAGGAAATGATTTCGTGAATACAAATTATCTCTTCTGGAGAAGTTTCTAATACACTTGGTATTAAATTAAACCTGATATTGGTTTCAGTATTGTTGAAGCGGTGCCGTCGCTTTGTTGTGGTTGTGTCGGCGGAGTGGGTGTTATTGCCCATTATGCCCTTTTTGTATTCTTTTCAAAATCATTTTTTGTATCCATCACAAAATAAATGATGAGCTTACAAGATACATATATTTATTTGCAAAGTTGCAAATCATGGAGAAACAGGTTCCATTCAGGTTAGTTTATCCGGGTGGTAAGTGAAAACAACTTACCTGGGTAAATAAAGTCTAAGCGGGCACATAATAATGTGTTACGCGCGCGTTTAAACAATGATAATACTTTACCGGTTTTTATACGCGCGTGTACTAGTGTTTCTTTTTGGTGTGATTAACGGATTGTTGTAACAATATACATGCAGGTGCGTTGTCTGATCTTTGCTGTCGATTCTGGCATCCGGCTAACTGTATATCAATGACTTTGTCGCGTGTCACTATCACAAAAGGTGTCACATTTGACAAGTATCTATTGACACGAGAGCACTGACCGGCAGTGACAAAATTACAGCTACTTTCACGCCACTTTACTGCAGTTTATATTATGCGTTTTAACGGCAAACGTATAATGTATGTATGTCGCTACGTAAAATCGTCTGAATAAGACCGTAAGGCGCACCTCTATCTGCGCATGCCACATCGCGCATGTTAGTGACTGTAAACGTTATTGAATATTAATGAATAATTGTATTAAGTTTATAGTTCGATGAATACGCTCTAAACAATATCAATCAAAAAGAAATTATATTATGTTTTCGGTAGATGTATTGTTCGTATTGTTTACAATCATATTGTAATTATAAATACGGTAGTGGTTGATTAAGAAATTACAATATTGTAGGCCTAAGTTTAATTTTAAAAATAAGGACTTGTAGTGAATTTACAATAAGTATATCATCACCATTATATTTATAATTATATGTATTTTAATAGGCTGTTACTTTGGCCTATACTTTAACTGTCTTTTAAAATTTAGCACACCTCCAAAAAATATGAAGAATGAAGATTAATAACAAACAAAAACACTTTGAATAGGCCTATACCATTTCGCAGTTTCATTATATAAGTTAATCCCTTACGTAGAAAAAAACCCTTAAAAACGTTAAGTTTCACTTATAAAAACACAAAATAAACGGTTAAATCCAACTAAAAGCCTATTGAATTCCAACATAACTAGTATGTGACATTAAAAGGGCATATTTAACCATTTTTTTCAGGGGGACAATACATCTTTAAGTCTATATAAATATTCCACGAAGATGTTGACTATAACATTTCTCATCTCCTTTATATAGCCCATCATCCTACCCATACTACACGACGAATAACCAAATGATATGTAATTGCCATGCAACGTCACGCTACAAAATAAATTCAGCTCTCTGCGCATATACAGTTTCTTCATTTCATCAAAATATTATAATTATTCGTTTCAAACATGATTTAAACCGAGCAGAATCATCTTTGCTAGAAATTACTAACAAGAATTAATAGAGTGATACCATGTAATATTTACTAACATCCCGAATCAATATGAACTTATTATGAAGAAGAAAAACCAATAATAATGCATGTGTACAGAGCATATCGTCCTTCATACGCATGCGCAGTTTCTCGAGTGATTGCTAATTTAAAGGGGTAGTGTTATTATATTTTAAAACAATTTTCATTAAATAAGTAAGCCTATTCATTGTTTAGTCTCTATTTAAAGTGTTGTTTTAGGAGGACATCTTACAGTATAGTTTGTCTTGTAATCGTTGGAAGGCTCTTTCTTTAAAAACTGAATATCATTGTTTTTTTAAGACTGTAAAACTGTGGTCACCTTTGGGAGTCAACACAGTTTCCACTAGGAGTTTGCCGTAATGTTAAAACATATTGTCCCTTGTTCTTCTTACTGGCAAATGTCCCGTTAATAGAGAATGCCCTGAATAGGATTTGTTTCCCCAAATATTAGTGATGCTCAAATAGAAGTGATGTCCCCGATTAAAAGTGGTGTTCAGGAGGGTTTCTACTGTGTACCATATTTTAATATCTCACATTCCAAATACTGTGTAGGCTTAATCTACGTTTATACATCTTTTGTCCATCCCTGTTGAATTTATTTTCCATAAATACCTCAAACTGTACTACCGAGACCAATTCTTCTAAGAAAGTAATCAAAATTGGTAAACATTAACATCCTTCGCTACATTAGTAAGGAGATTAAAACAAGATGTGTGTATGTAATGTTTATAATTATACAGGAACACAATTTTTTTTATAAGCGTTAAGCCCTGTCTACACTATCAGACTTTATGTGACAACAAAATGTAATGTGGCCATATATGGACATGATGATGCCACACTACCATATTTGGGCATATTACTACCACCATATTTGGGCACATCACATTTTTTTTGTCAAACTAGTTTGATAGTGTAGGCAGTGCTTTATAGGATACCCATAGTTAGTTTGATAAACCTGATATCAACCTATAAACAGTGGTTTATCTTACTTTTAAGTATAGATAATTGAATACATAAAATCCAGCAACATTTTAATGGCAGCCATCTTGGAATCAAATATGGCCAACATTTGCTAGTAGTACAAATTGTACCATCGGACTTGGTCATGATATTGTACGATTTGACAACGAAATAAAGTTCATACGTGGTCCAAAATTGGAGTTACCATACGTTTTATGTTCCAAAATAGATCCTTAATGGCGGACAAAATAGGGCCGGCAATAGATGGCCCTCAATTGCAATCATTCCTCCAGCAGTACTGAGGATTCAAAATTTAGAATTCAATTTGAGCATTAAAGTATCACCGAGTTACATTGGGTTCCGCGGAAAAAAAGTTCCAACCAAAATGTCACATTACTTACTCGCGCTCCCCTATTTGGCAGAATGTTTAGTGTGGGGGAAGGGATAGGCATCCCTGCCAAATCTGTTTACAGAGAATACCTCGTATTCTAGATCCCTTTTTTTAATCAGACAAGTATGACAATTTTTCAATTTGCATAACATTATTATATAAAACTGCTATTATCGGAAACATCAGAAAGTTAAACCAATATTAAATGAAAAACTGTTTTCCTTCAGTTATGCTAATATCTAGTTGTAATAATGAATTATTTATGAGCAAATGTTAATAATCTATAAGCAAATTAGCTGTGTCGTGTGCTAAGTATTGTTCTAAAAATGTCTGCTATTGTTAGAAAAACTGCGTTTGTGCAGTCAAGCGTTTCGTATAAGCCAACGAGACCAATGCTGTAATCAGTAAATAAAATGTTGACAGAAGTTGTATAAATATTTAAAATGTATGATTATTAATGTTGCAGTTTTTATTTTAAACGTGACTGCCTCTTTAAAGTGTGAATTTGTCGATCGTCGCCGCCCGCATATCGAGCTACTCCGTAACCCGCATAAATAATTAATTAATAAATATGTATTTCGCTTGGCTGCTTCGGTGATCATAGCTAGAAGCTGTAGCGAGGAAATAACATTGTACAGAGCCATTTGCTGGCGATCACACGTTAATTGCTACACTAAGGATTCTATACATTTTACTGCGGCAAAAACGATGGCGTAGCCGCGCTACAATAAACCAAGGAATTTATGCTGTTGTTGAAAAAGAAATTTTCGTACAAATTTGGCAGTTAAGACAGACGGAAACGACAGGCGAATGTAATATTATAATTGTTGTATTTTGTACATCTAAGACTGACGCGTTAATAATGGTTCTTTTTTCATCAGAATGTCATCTTTGACAACAGCCGGTTACGTCACGAGCAACATGGAGGTAGCGTACAAACCAAATGGTGGGGAAGGAGGCGGTCGGGCGCCGGCCGAGACCCAGGAAAAAAGAACCGTTTTTCGATTTATCTGGGATTTCCTGTGCAGTAACAGAGCCTTGTTCATATTGAGCGAGGAGAATTTTATACGACGGTGCGCCAACTGGGTAATAAGCTGGCCATATCCTTATCTATTGATTTTTTTATTATTTGTGATATTCTATATATTTGCTTTCTATATTATATATGATTATATTCTACAGTTAACAAAGGTAAGATTATTATTTTTATTATTCTTTTACTATGCAATTTAAGAATGTAAATACTAAAATATGCAAATCACTCCCCCGTACAATAACCCTTAAATACCTCTCATTATACATTATTATTATTAAACATTAATGTTAATGTCATCATAAATCCAAATTGTTCGAAAATTCCATCAGTTCATTTTTTATGACTTATCAGTTTATGCACGCGTCCCAATATTGGCTTATTCTACCGTGTGATAGTATGCATCATCACGCCCCTTTAAAAATACCGTATACAGTTACTTAGGCCTAACAGCCGTTCTCTATGTTTGACCAGCGCTTAGACGATGCTCAAAGCATCTGTCATACATTGCGTTATCTAACCCGTATTAATTATAATATTTATTGACGTTGAATATAATATGATAGGCACCGTCCCCACCCATTCGGTTAGTACCGTATAATACCTACACGAAGCAATTGATTCTATTTCTTTGAATAGTGTGATTAATTAAAATATCAATTAGAAATTAATGATAACATTGCTACATATTTTAAAAACGTCTAAGCAAGTAAACTTTATTATTATTCGTCTTTATTTGAAGATTTTGACATTTCCGTCTCTATGTAATTATAATATTATAATCATTATATACTACTCAGCTATTCGTGGAAGGATATTCCTATTATGACAGACTATTCATACGTATTTATCGACCGTACACTTATATTTTTGATAATGTTTTATATTATTTTGTGGCCTACGTTTTGCTTGACATTTGTATTAATTTATTTGACTGAAATTCGTTCTTATTTGACTTTATATATTGGTCAATTTGAAATTGTATTGTAATTATGTGTATACGTTGGATTACTAGGCCTACCATTTTTTTGGTTATTAGTTACCTGGAGAAGAGTATAAATTGCAACGGGAACTTTTTATGTCAACTTATTTATTTTAAATGCATATATTATATAACATATTATATAATAGTATTATAATATACAGTAATATTCATGCATGGCCATCACTATTTCTTTTTATTCTGCTTTCAACAGAAATCAACACATAACGCATGATACATATTTCCATATTCTTATGAATAATTGCTTCTCATGAATTATGCAACAGTTTTATATCGTCATCATAATGCATTAATATAAGAAGTATCCAGATTAACTTTGTCACTCTCACAGATGTTAAATAGTGGCCCAGCAGCTGGTCTTTTACCATTTCATGTCTGACTATCTCTTCACTAACTACACATGGCATTTTTCTGTAATGTAGCTCCTGTTGTATTAACGCCTGGGCCTACATGGCCTAGTTAATTTATTTCTAATGTTTCTAATGTATCTGATGCAGCGGATCTTTGTGTATTTAACGCCTAGTGGGATGACCACAACGGCCTAGTGGGATGACCACAACGGCCTAGTGGGATGACCACAACGGCCTAGTGGGATGACCACAACGGCCTAGTGGGATGACCACAACGGCCTAGTGGGATGACCACAACGGCCTAGTGGGATGACCACAACGGCCTAGTGGGATGACCACAACGGCCTAGTTTATTAGCAATATGACTGTATACTATACTTATTTCACATATCTTATTCAGAATACTGTTAATGCGTCTGGTGTGTTAACGCCTAGTCCCTTTATCATTATGATTTATAGACTGCAAAATGATAATACTGATTTTCTCGTCGTAAATTTGTTTCGTCGTGTTTGGTTTCATTATTTCTAGGCCTATAGTATCTTATTTTAGATAGTTCTTGGCATGGTCCGACCTGGCGCAAAATTTCTGCTAAATGTTAGGTCTACGGAACAGTGACATCCATTGATCTTTTGTCAATCCCATATGTATGTTTGTAGGTCTACCTCTCCATTGTTTGTATGGTTACTCCTTTTTCTTTCATATTATATTTTACGCATTTCACTTTTGTATACAAGGGCGGATCTACTAAATCACCAAACTGGACTCAAAAATATAATTTCTGCCGTAAATTTGAGATTGGTCTTTTGTAGGCATCAATACTGACAGACTTACTAACAAACTATTTGCTATGATACCACTTTAACAATAGGATGATACATGGATAAAGGAAATAAAGAGATCATTTTACTATTCATAATTATGCATTTCATAATTAGCCTACAAGACCAAATAGTGTAATCCACTTTAATCCAGTTCAAGAAAATAATATATATAAGCGATCCGATAATTCACACTAGTACGTCGCATACTTTTTTTTCCGGCCACTCAAAACATCACATTTATTAGGTCTATATTCGATACTAATTAATTTTTTAGATATTAGCCAACGACGAGAGTAATTACATTAATCCAATTTAAAATGAGTTTTTATAATTCCAAACGATGACAAGGCTGTTGTCGTTGCTCTTCAGTCCATTGAGTTTTGCATGTCAAATGTCACGTCGAATAATCAATAACTTGTAATTGTCAAGGATAGAACATGCATTGTTATTAAAGTCAATACATAGCATAATTATAAATATCCATTGGCTTTCTAATATTGGCGTTCCATATTATGTATATTAACTTTGCGTTTTTACAGGTATATTATGTCGGCAGTGACGCGTATGAAGTGGCACAGAATTAACGCGCGCGTACACAACTCGTTACTATCTTAATCAGCGTGTATCTAATGATCTGTTCATGGTATGATAACGAACATTGTCTTCATAATTATATGGACAAGTAGAATTTATAAACGATGATAATATGACAAATTTGATTAGGCCTAATTGTAGATATTCATTCGTTTTTCCTAATTCAAACGTGTAAAACACGTTTACCATTGGACACAAACCAACCACTTATTTCTCCTCTTAGAACATAATTTCTGCTTAAACTTCTAGAATTTACTCGTACATGTAAAGCGTGGTTCCCACTAGCGACGCAACACAAGGACGTAACGTAACGCAAGTGAATTGACCAATCACACGCGATGGCTTATTCGCTTGTGATTGCTAACTGTCTATAACTTCGCTTGTCATTGGTTAAAACGCTTGCGTTGCGTTTACGTCCTTGCGTTACGTTCTAGTGGGAACCAAGCTTAACAAATAATAACATGTGTTTTATCATGGCCGTCATAAACATTTGTTATCATCACCTGTCCTTAATGTTATCATCTCTATCATATTAATATCATCATCATTTTCAATAGTCATAACCATCAACCACACCGACCACAACTAGCACGACCGTTCTCATGTACACTATAGATATACACACTAAAGCTTGGTGCCAACTAGCGACGCAATGTAACGCAATCTACGCAACGTAACGCAATCTAAGCAACGTAAGAAAATGTCCTTCCAAACGTTGCGTTCTAGTGGGAACCACGCTAAATCGTGGTTTCCACTAGCGACGCAACGCAAGGACGTAACGCAACGCAAGTGAATTGACCAATCACAAGCGATGGCCTATTTGCTTGTCATTGCTAACTGTCTATAACTTCGCTTGTCATTGGTTAAAACGCTTGCGTTGCGTTGCGTTTACGTCCTTGCGTTACGTTCTAGTGGGAACCAAGCTTTACACAGCTTAGTATAGTTACAATTAAAAACAAGTTGCTCTCAAATCAGCTCAATTTACTGCAGTCTGCAATTGTCAGTAACACCAACCATAATTAAAATGGTTCCTTTTTGCAAAACAAACTAACAATCTTTAAACTCCTTTTAACACAACTTATCATCCTCGAGCTGCTTTTTGCAGCACTGTTGCGTCGTCGGTTCCCACTTGTGATTACGCAATACAGCCCTTTGCGTCGATACTTCTGCGTTGCGTTCTAGTGGTAACCACGCATAATGCGCTACAGTATTACTGTACGTATCTTCTCAATACCTCGCCGCTTAACTCTAGTGCGTGTAAACACGACTTATCTTGCCGTCCTAACCACATCAGCATCTAATTACTGTAATGATTAGTTCGTTCTAAGATTCACTTCATTCATTCATTATCTTTGATTAGAACGTAGTACATTTAAGACGTATGAATGCCAATCAACTTGTTAATTTTGTTGTAGTTTGTAATTATAGAATCCACTACCTACTAAATAATATGTTATGGACGAACTATTTCGCATTTCTATATTAATGTCGTCTTCGTCGTCCCTAGACTCACGGTCTAGGGCATTTATATATACGCTTTATATTCGTAGCGTGGTATAGTCTAATATACACCAATTGTAATATGTATTATTAATGAATATAATTAGGCCTACGGTATTATTAATAACGTTATAAATTGAAAATATTTCTTAGTAATATACCCGGAAGATATTAAATTTTCCAAAAGGAAATTAGAAACAATAATTTGTCTTCTCGTATCTCATTAAATGGAAAAGGTAACAAAAATGTGCCTTTTGATATTGTCTTTCCTCGAAAGTATTCGTCATTTCACGAATAATTTTCGCGTGCGTTTTGCGAGGCTGTTATATCCAAGCACGATCTAATATGGTATATTGTCTGTTAATTTATGTCGTTAGCTATCACCTATTTGCTTTTTGTCACTTTTATGGTAGATCTTCATCTTTAATTTATAAAATTGCGCAATACAGAATACTTAAGTAGATTCTCAAGTCGTCATGATGAATGCTGTCAGTACAAAAATCAGGTCGAATTTGTAGAAAAGGACTTTTAAATTTAAAGAGAACGATAAAAACAAATAATACAAATAACAGTGGCACGGAGATACACGCAACGTGTACTTTGTGATCACGTTACAACCTTTCGTACCATATCTCAACCTTTTATACCAAGCGTCAACATTTTATACCAAGCGTCAACCTTTCATACTATGCGTATAATGTATACTATTAAAGACATATACTGTACAGCTTCCTCCGTTATTAGAAAAAAAAACAACTTTTGACCTTATTATTAATACAAGATATGTACTGACTTATTTATGTATTTATTCAAGCAACGATTTTTTTGACAAGTCAAATAATAGTCATCAATATATGCAGATTCGCTTCGATCGTGGAATTTAATTTACAGTCCTAATCATCACCCTAATAGTTCGCATAATTACATCAAAATGCCACGGTCCAATGTTCTGCATTGCGCATGTCACGCATACTCTATGCTTACTACACTTTACTATTTCAAAGTGACTCATATCATGCTAGAATGATATCTTAAATTTTGAAATGGATTTTTAAATTTATAATTTATAGCGGTGGCTTACTACAGTTGTATAGGGACCTTAAGGTTCCGCCTGTCATCCACTTTTTTTTAAATTAAGGAATTCGATTTAATGAATGCGTTTAAGGTTAGTTACTAAATGAAGAATCAAATATGCCTACTATAAGCCTACTTAAAGATAACCATGATGATTACATTTTCCCCCATTAATACACCAACATTATAAGCTGCCGACTCTCGCAGCCGGTGTCATGTCTAGAGCCAATAAACTGCAGGGCTGTTTCAGGTCAAGCGCGGTAACAAAACTCGCGAATGTCTCTGTTATGTCCAAAAACAGAAATATTAATTGAACCTTGAACCCTCTAAACAATCTCTCTTACTATAAAAAAAAAGGGGGAAAGGGGAAAATTCTCTTCCGATTGGAACTATGCAGTTCAACTGGCTTGTAGAAAAGCGATAACGTATTTGAAGAGGCTGTGCATAGACAGTTTGTAGTCAATAGACAAGAAACTGCGGTGCTTTTGATTGTCTGACGACTCTTCAACGTTTTGTCATATCTCTGAAGAATTGATGTGCAATAGGCCTACGATTTTTAAATTGTTATCTATTAGTATACATAAAGGTATGTTACTTGTTACTAGGCCAGGTCTGGATTCTAAAAATTATATCTACTTCTTTTTTCCCTTCCAGTTCAAATCATGTTGAATTCCCTACCACCACATTTGAAAGCATAATATTTATTAACGACACAATTGCGAAGGTCGCGAAACTAAATGAATATTCACTACTAATTGACCTTACATTTTTAAAGTATTTATATCTTAATTACATATACTGAAAAATTGGTCGTTTTATAAATAAATGTATTCATTTATTTGGCGTCCTCGTGGAAACGTGTTCATCATCGTGGAGAAGATAAGTAAAGCCTCGATCACATGCTTCGCGAGTTGATTTATGAGAGCGAATCGAAAGCGACCTGTCTCGTTGATCGCTCACGATAGAATCTACATTTAAGCCACCGTTCACATGGTGGCCTAGCACTTTCCATCGGAGGTATAATGTCGGATGTTTAACCGGTGTAATGTTTGGCGTCTGAACGCAGCAGAATATATTTACCCCCGATATATATTGCAATTTACCTCGATAGAAAAAAAGAGCATGATTTATTCCATTAATGTGGCCTAAGCTATGTTTCGTATTATATTTTATGATAGCGCACCTGATTAATTCCTTGTAATTTCATTGGTTAATATCGTATATCACGTGCCGTTGTGTATTAGTTCTACTTGATTGAAAAGCGATATTTAATGGCGATATTTAATAGCGATATTTAGGCACGTGTGCGTTCAGATTTTTGTAAACATTTTGAAACTGGTGTGCCACACGAGGTCGTGTTCGAGCAATGAGAGTTGAATGTACTTGCTTTTGAATTATTTGTCGATATGCAAATTATCATAATCGAAGCGAAGTTAACAATATTCGATTGTTTGTTATCTAAAAAAGAATTACAAGAGCCGGAATGCTGTGATAGTGTAGGTTCCAGTTTTCTCTCAAACCCTTTGTCTCGAATCTATCTCCCCTACAATAAGTTGAAATTCCACTAAGAGTACTAGTAGGCCTATTTTATGTAATTGTCCCCCATTTTCTTATATACGTACCCAGTAGGCCTAGTTATATCTTATTTCTTATATGGTGGAACCGTGGTATTATTATTATTATTATTATTTATTTTATTTTCAGGATTAGGCCTACCATTAAATTAATCACTGTCATATCAGATAGTTGGTAACTCGCCCTGGCACAGACGTTTTTTTGTGAAACGATTCACTGGAGTAACCCCTACTCGTCTCGAAAGATGTCCATACGAGCAAATTGTGTACTGGACCTACGGTTTATAGTCCTTATCCCTAATTATCCGAGAACACATGTTCCACATAGGAGCGAACCTAGAACCATGGAATTGTTAGCGCTTTAGGTACGGTAAACGGCGCCCGGGAGGCGATATTTCTGTTCGTACATAAGTTGGGGACCCCTCACGTCACAAAATACACATGAATATTCATTAGGCATATCTATAAGGTGTGACGTAAGAATTAAGCTAACTACAATTCGCTAATGCAAACGATTTCTGTCGAGCCGTCTGTGTAGTCGAGTGGATAAGACTATGGACTTTACATGTCGATGTATGGGGTTCGATTCCCATGAGCTACTGCTTTTACTTTATAGTGAGAGAGAGATTATTAGGTTTAGTTATATTTATGAAGTAGTTCGGCTATCTTTCACATGGGGATTTTTAACGCGTTTCAAGCTTTTTAGATCCAACATAACCTGAAGCTGAAGTGCTTTCGGACTATAAATCGTTCATCGTACCAACCCAGAATTTCGAGTGCACTATATAAAGGTCGTAGTAATGGAATTTCACAATAACCTAACAATTAGATCAATAGTTTATACACTTCGGTATATTTTATTTCAATTTTTAATTATTTACAACCATCAAGTATCGTCGTGTTCTTTATACTATATACAATTATTTTAATAAGAATGCAGATGCCAAAAGCTTTAACACTTTGGAAGACGATACAAGAAATTTGATAACCTAAATCCAATAAACCAAACATATTATAATAAGATATATAAACATGTACTCAGCTAACATGGGAAAATCTCATTACTTTACCAAAATTAATTATTACAACTTACGTAATAAAGTAATGACGTCATTTATACTTGTGTCATGATTTAGTTCGTAATACCTTTTGTTTCGAAATGTATTTATCAAAAGTGATTATCTTCGTTTTGTTCGAAAGGATGGATTTAGAGAACAGTTTTAATGATACGTATTCAATGGCGTTGTCACTTTTATTGTTGTGAATGTATCACTGACGTTGTGTGGTCAAAAGTACCCCTTAAATAATTTTTCACCACCGACATCATCACGATTAACTTTCATCACGATTAACTTTACGTACTCATCACGATTAACTTTACATATTAAATCATCACGAACTTTATAATCATCACTATTAAATTTCATCATAATTACATTTACATAATCATCACGATTAACTTTCATCACGATTAAATTTCATCGTAATTAAATTTACATAATCACCATGATTAATTTTCATCACGATTAACTTTGGATAATCATCGCGATTAGATTTCATTGTAATTAGATTTACATAATCACCATGATTAATTTTCACGATAAACTTTGGATTATCATCACGATTAACTTTCATCGCGATTAACTTTCAGCACGATTAACTTTCATCATGATTAAATTTACATAATCATCACGATTAACTTTCATCACGATTATAACTTTCATCGTAATTAAATTTACATAATCATCATGATTAATTATCATCACGATTAACTTTCATCACGATTAAGTTTCATCATCATTAAATTTACATAATCATTAAATTTACATAATCATCACGATATCTTCATCATGAGCGTATGTGCGCTATAAAAATCCGGTTATTATTATATTATTATTATGATTATGACTTTATGCTATTTACCTTGATTAATTTTTAATATTCATCTTGATCTTGGATAAATATTTCATGATGAACTTTTCATAATCCATAATATTACCCCTACTAAGGTCATTGTTGGATCATCATTATCTTATCTCAATCATTCCTCTTCAGCATCTCCAAGCTGTGATGTAAAATAAGAGATAACAATGAGACCGAGAATTGTTGTCAATGGTGGCTGCGCGTGCCAACTGCTCCTGTGTGTATCATCTTCTTTCGGAGTAAAGCCCACTCATTGTATATAGCGGAATAAAATGTAACCCATCCCCAAGGAGTCCTAATACACATGTCCACTGTATCAATAATAACGACATACCTTTCTATAGGACATATCTTTCTGTTTAAAGAAATAGTTTCGTTAGTTGGTATTGTACATTGTAGGCCTACATGGTTATACATGTACGGAATACCTACGCCATTGGGTTTCGTATAGTCATAACTGTTAGTACATCGTTCAGTTGCATACCGCAAATAGGCCTAAATCCATCCACGGAAACATATTCTGTTATTTATTAAGCCTAGGATTCGGTTTTTGTTCTTTAAAATGCTGTTGAGAAGTGATTAGGGTACAGTATGACCCCTGCCCCATAATAAAGGAAGACTGTATGATCAACAAAATCTCCCCTTATTAGGGATGTCATCACCAAACTGTCATGTCGTCTTCACAATTATCTGGTAACATAATACTAATAATACTAATAATAATAATAATAATAATAATAATATAATATGAAATAATACTGCTGTATATAACAACAATAATCTTCGACATTGTTTATTCTTCATATTATTTAATAATGATATATTTATTATTATTTTTTACACCATAAATCATATTTTCATAATTATACACACATAAAAACAACGTTGTCATCATTATCATATCATCATGAATTTCTCTTAATCACTAGCATCATAATTCATAATTATTATCATTGCATAATCATATATTCATATTCATAAATAACGTTACCACAATAAATCCAACGTTGTAATTATTATCATATTCATAATAGGCCTATCTTTTTAAAAATCATATTCATAATCATTATCATGTGAATCCTTACCAGCCAACATCAACATAAATTATTTTATTATTCCATTATTTTTAATTAATTTTTAATTATTTCATTCACAATTATTTTCATCCGTATATAAAAAAACAACATAAATTCTTGTACGCCATTCTTCTCAGTATATTCTCATTCTCAATAATAACAAACGTATTCCTTGGCTATCTATGTTCGTAATAGTATATTCTTCGAATACATGATGCGGCTAATATTACTCATCTTCATAATTAGTTTATCGCGTACATTAATTAAAATTATAAACATCATCAATACTGTAACGATCTAGCCGAGACTCATGGGAGTAACTCGAAGCAGACGAACGTGAGCAGAGTTTTAATTATGAAATGTGACGACATTGTTTAACATTTGTGAAATGTCTTTAGGTTACATTCACATGGATTATTCCGGATGAAAATAATCATTAAATGGATGTAGGCCTGTACTGTTAAATAATATATCTGTTCACACACAGTTCGTAAGCCTAATTGGGTCACGGGTCACATGTCACGAATCCAAAATTAGTTTCCAACAATTATACCCATCTCGAAATGAAGCACGATATTGTAATAATGACTCGAAATGTGTTTTAATGACAAAAATGTGCGTGTTTTATTGGTTGTTTTCAGTCACGTGTATTTTTTCGCATAAAACCATAATACCATCCACACCCAAGAACAAAATTACACCGTCCTCCTGCGCATGCGCTATAACGTATTATAATTTTTTAATAATACCAAAATAGATTCTAAAATAAACTGACACAACAACGACAGAGGCTGTAAAACTAATAAAACGCAATTCTGTAGATCAGACGGTTAATATTCCGTTGTTTTTTTTTACATTCAAATAGCGCTTCGTGACGTCACGTTTCCCATTCGATCTGAAATTGCTAGCAACCGCATACATAATATATACGAGATGCAGTAGTATTATAGTATCTACTAGTGCAGCTATATTTTGAACGTTAGGTTTTCGTCGTTTAGGTTTTAAGATTATACTGTTTATGTCTATCTGTAATAATGTCTTCTTTATTATTCTATTTTTAGAACTATAGATTAGGAAAAAAAATGTTTTAACCAGAATCTACTATTTTTTTGTATTCCTTCCAGGAATGTTAATAACAATAAAATACTTGCAATATTTTTTTCTTTCGCGTATTTTACTTTTTTTTGTAAAGAAATCAAAGAAAAAATGGTATTTTCCTAATGAAAGTCATTTTTTTTGTACTAGGAATTTTAGTGGATTACAATAATTAATGAATGAAACAGCATTCCTAAAGTTGGTGTTCAAATTGATTTTTTTAAATGTTCAAGGAAGGTATAATTTGTGGTCTGTGCACTACTGCGGATTTCATGAAAATGTAATAGTTAGGCCTACCGCGTGAACTCATAAAAAATGATTTTTAAATTTGATTCATTTTGTAATTGGATCAGGCAAATCATACTGAGAAGTGACATCGAAAGATCGATATAGAGTGTGTGCAGCGGGGGCAACTCGTTTGATAACTAAGGTATTAGATAAAACATCTATAATCACATACATAATAATCATATGCAATGCCTAATGCTAATAAATGCTTAATGCAAAAAAAAAAATATTAAACGTTTATGATATTTACAAAGTAAACGTCATAGGATTTATGGCAAACGTAAAATTCAATGAATTACCACATCACATTTTAAATATTTTTAATTACTGTGACAGTATTAGGCCTACTCATAACCTCAGAACAGAAACTGAATTCGAAATTCCCTTCACAAGACTAACTTGCAGTCAACAGTTTATACACATATATGGACCAAAATTGTGGAAAGAATTCACTTGTAATGGGGGTAATAAACCGGTTATCTTAAAGAAACAAAATAAATGTATAAAAAAACAGGTTAAAAAATACTTTTTATCACTATATGCTGATTAACAACACCTTTGTTTATTTAAGTTCTATATACTTGTTCTTATGTAAAAGGGTCCTACAAAAAAACGAAGCTATAGCTTTTTTATGCAGGATCCCTGTTCTCAGTTGTACTGTAATTATGATGTACTGTAATTGATGACTAAATAAATGTGGAATAAATGAAATGAAAAAATATATACGCATTAGCATATATCGCTATATTCGTGCCGTTCCTAGCACTAAAGATAAATGTGTGCGACTCGCCGAAGTTAATTAATACTGGCGGGTAATTAATAATTCGCAAGACGGAGCGTTACCTGCAGAGTTCAGATTTGCCGAGCTTAACATGGTAATTCCGTCTTCGAAAAGAATCTAACAATATATGCGTGCTGCTCAAGTATTACTTAAGTCTGCCTAAACATGTTCATAGTGTTTAGCCTACATTTGTTGTAAAAAGGCACATATATTTTGCTTTTTTAGAAAAGGGATTTTAATGTTAGATAGATTTATAAAGATTGCTATTAAATATCCAGCAGTGACACGAGAAAGACCATGCATGGTTTAACAAGCGCGTTAACAAACTGATGACAATTACAATACGCGCGCGTCCACTTTATGTCTCTTTGTTATCAATACTATAATATTCATATCACGTATGATGCTATACAGTTAAGAATAATTACTGTACTAATGTCGATATAATTTTAATTATAATTAATGAAAACGGATAAAAACTGTAAATTTTAAATTAATATTGTATAATTCTTTCTGAAAGTTAACACAGTACATTGTATTAGCATAGTACATGTATTATTTATTTTAGAAAGACAGAAAGTAATTCGATATTAGCTGCAGGGTAACTGTTCAATTTACATATGTACACTGTACATGATGATCTTCTCTACATGACGAAGTCCTGGTGCGACCATGACAGGTGCAAGCCCCTATAATATTGAATGTTACGTGTAATACGTTCGTGCCCTATGGAACGCCGACTACTACACATATTCGACACTATGAAATGCCGACTAACGTGTAGTGCAGCACATAATTACGTGTATGCAGACAGGCCTTTATTTTTTCTATTATCATGAAATCCCTACACCACCGATAACTCACTTGTGAGGCACCCCTAAACCACCGATAATTCACTTGTGAGGCACCCCTAAGCCACCGATAATTCACTTGTGAGATCCCCGCCCATTTGCTTATTTTTATCCAGGCTGAATTGTCAATGTCCAACAAGGCATTATGCAAAAGGTGCTGACTTAGCCTTCAATCCCCTCAGTTCTGTTATTGCATTCTAGCTTCTGTATTTCCATTCTAACACCCTCCTCACTACTTTTTAATTCAGCTGTTAGACTGAAGGGTCATTAGAAGCAATACTCATTTGATATACAGGCGCCGACTTTGCCTGTGTTACTACTCATTATTATACAAAGCTCAATCGAGTTTTGTGTAGACTTACTATCAATATTATATGCTAATTAATCACTATTCTCATTATTATTGATATTGTTGTGTTGAATGAGAATGCCTTCTCAATAAATAATTGATTTATTCTTTCCTGTATGTATAATAAGCATTATTGAAGTTATTAAGTGAAGGTAGAACAGTTATTATTTTGAACATCCATTCAAACGTTTCATTCTTGTTGCGAAAAACCACAGCTTAGCCGATTCTCGGTACTGTATATCAATTTATCGAGATAGGAAAATACCATGATGCAGCGTTACATGTTTTTCACATGTATCACCTTGTATCATAGACCATAATCCAACCTTGCATTATACAGAAACCACGTGTGATACTGTATTACGGAACGTCCATGATACTGGACAATTATTATAGATACAGCACACCGAGAATCGGGGCTCAGCAAAATGTAGAAGCTGCTTAATTATCTCTCGCATTTTAAGCTATTATAATTCAATTCGAATAAATTATAATATCATTTAAAAAGTGCTCTATAATTTGAAAACTCGTTAATGGACGTGTATGCCTGTTTCCTAGACCTATGTGTCTTATGTCACGGTAGATTCTGTGAAATGAATGAATATAATAGTGGTTATGAGGCCTACATTGAACCGTTTTTATAACTATACACTCTTTACACTGTCTCTGTCAATCATTAGACCTTGGGATAATATCAAAGGAAAGATTCAATTCAAATTTAAGCTCTGTCATTATATGACCCATTTCATTAATAAATGTGTATATCTGTGGGTCATTCGGTTAACAGTTACTCCATGACATAAAACTTAAATACCATTGTAAATGTTGATTACACCGTATGGCTGTGTACGAGCGGAAACACACGTCAAAACCACTCGATTCAGAGTTGAATTTGCTGTAGTAGTCAGAATATTAGGCCTACTGTACGCCAATAACTTTATAAGGCAAAACTACGTTTTTGTAACTTAAATAAGGACCCCATTGGAAATAAGTTGTTTCAGCTTTAATAGGGTATCCCGGTATCTTATTTGAATACCGAATAAAACAAACGAACAGTAATTTGTAGGCCTAAGTGAAAACTTTTTTTGTTTCGTTTTTTTTCCTACGGAAGTGATTACCTGATTAACATAACCTCTTCAAATTCAGATTTAATTAATCTTTTTTCATGTTTTGTGAGACAATACATCCTTAAGTGGTATTGTTTACATAACTCATTCTAAATTTCAGAGCATAACTCATATAAGAATTTTCAACTCGATTTTGATGATTATTGACTACGTTGAATATGCATATGCGTTACTTGACCTTTGCAATCCAATATATTTCACGCTAATTATTCTAAAAGCACTAAACAATCGATAATGATTAGAGAAATTTTTATAATAAATGAGGACAGTGCTATAAGCATGTTAGTGATAAATATAGTAATAATTAATATGTTCTATATAAATATATGAATTGTTATTGATATATATTTACATTGATTCCAATAGTAGAATGGCTAGAGGAATTATTCGCGTACAAAATTAGTTACTTTTGTTACTTAATTTAAGCCACTTTTAAGTTTTGTCTATACTTTCAAGTTTGACAAAAACAGTGTGATGTTCCCAAATATGGTAGTGATATGTTCAAATATGGTAGTGATATGACATCATGATGTCCATATATGGGCACATCACATTTGTTTGTCACATAGGCCTAAAGTTTGTAGATAGAGCTTTATACAATATATATTTATACAAAAAAAAAGCAAATCGAACAGAGCACAATCAAATGAAATAAGAAAAATTAATAAAGTCCAGAGAACATGCTTACCTTGGACAAGGACTATAGCCAAAGTTAGGAGGCATGACAAAAGGTACAAGACAAAAAAAAAGATTATAATATCATCAGTATTTATACGCGCGCGTGAATGCGTGTTTCTGCTTATATTTCTTCCGCGCCTCCTATATTCTCTAACATCAATATCAGATGCTTAAAACACTTTCAATATACATGTTTTTTTCATATCCAACCTGAAACAGAACGTAAACATGATTAGTTATTAATGCTTGTAATAATAAAATACGATGTCTAGCATTATCTCACGTGCAAATTTCAATTCGATTGTATTCACTATTGGCCTATATTAACTTGCATTTCTCATTAAGTTTGATATTACATAAAAAGCGTACAGCTTATATTATGGTTTGGTATTGACTACAGATAAAAAAACAATGACGTCAGCGAAGAAATATAAGATGAGCTTGTTTTTGTCATTATACATTCTCGTGCGTTTAATTTAAGTTTTATAGGGTTGAGGCAAGCACGAGAAAATGTGCTTATGGTAATGTTAATAACATTAATGATGGTTATGCTTATTCTCGAAAGGTCAAACATTTTTTTTCATGATTTTTTTTTAAATTTTAGTTTTCCTTTCAGTCTTAAACCGAATGTAAACAAATCATCGTAAATTTATGATCATTTCAAGTATCATCATTTTCAATTTAATATAAATATTAATCATTACTACTTACCATTATTTCCGTCATCATCATCATCGTCATGATCAAAGTGATCACCGTTAGCGACCCACATCATCAGCAGCAGAAACATGAGCGTCATTATCATCATCTTCATGATCATCTTGATCATCATCTTCGTGATTATGGTCATCGTGATCATCATCGTGATCATCATCGTGATCATCATCATCGTGATCATCATAATTATCATCATCAAAACTTAAAATTATCGTCCATCATTTTCATCATATTTCTCGTCAGGGTCATTATCATCATAATCACAAAATGTTCATCATTGCACTCATTTTCATTATCATCAATATTAATCATTGATCAATATTATAATCATAATGATTTCCGTTATAAACTTAATGTGATGATAACAAAAATCTTAAAACGTAATGTAGTTATGTTTCTGGATATTATTCCGACACAACGTAATTTTAAAGGTTTAGTTTTTGAGGATGTGTTAAATACGTCCGTGTATTATACGAATATAGATATTCAAAAAACGACACATTGAAACGATACGTATGCATTATTTATTCTTCATTATGGCTATGGCTATTACAGTACAGGTTGAATCATGCACGTATTAGATTGCACACGCTGTACCTGCATGGCGATAAAGCTATTAGAATGTTCAAACTGCTGTACGTACTGGCTATAGAAGGCCAAGATACGCTCAATGATTTTTTGCACGAGTTTGAATAAATCATAATAAGATGGCGGAATATATTAGTATAATAGTTGTCATTGTACAGACCTACTTTTATATTCCATATTAAAAGCTTGATCAATGTCAATTGTTTTTATTTTATTATCTTTTTTTCGGTTGGCACTTTCAGCAAAATCAGTGCCTCCATCATTTTGTATATTATTATGATTATATAGAAATTATATTGATTGATTGATTTGATATTGAATGATATGATTATAATAATTTTGAAACATGACAGCCTTTATGTCCCATCGTGCTTTGGTATCCGTTAAGCCTAATATTTATTTTGGTAAATTTTTGTTGTATTGTTTTTTGTTATTTTGCTTTCGTTGCTTAACATTTAAAAATATATATATATTTTTTAATTTAATTTTAATTTTAATTCCTTTTTTTAACATGCCAGCGTTCATATTTAAGCTTGTCTGTTTAATGATATTGTTTTGAAAATAATTAATGTGATGGAATATAATATGAATTTCCTTAACGAAATGTTTACTCCGTTTGATTATCTGATCTTATGTACAATTATCGCCAACTGTGTCGTCTTAGCTTTGGAGACCCATCTTCCAGAACGGGATAAAACACCACTGTCAATACAACTGGTAAGTTTCCTCCTATTTACTTATCAATTGTATCAAAATAGCGATTAGTCATGTGACCTGTATTAGCGGTTAGTTACGTCATAGTTGGCGCGCGCGTACAAAGGTTGTAAACTAATTGTCATCTCACGCGTGAACTTTATGATGATGACACTTTATGCCAGTTATTCAACAATAAACAATTTTGTTATGTATCCTATAAAGTGTAATTGGTTACGTCATAGTTGGCGCGCGCGCGTACAACTGTTGAATACCATTATCATCAATCTTTGAACGCACGCGTCAACTTTATGATAATGATATTTGACCTTGTCAACAGTCTACAAACATGAAGACAACACCTCATAATCGTTACGTCAATATTCGTAACGTGGTGTCGAGGGGGATGCGTTGTAATAACCCACACACAGGAAAGCATGACGTGGACAATGTTCAGGCGTATCATGTGACCTTAAACATACTGCACATGATAATCGCAGTAGGGTTTCAGATGATAGAGAAAAAAAGCATCGTTCTCTAAATTAATATTTAGTTTTTAGATTGCCGATAAGATCACTTTGAATGATCACCTCCACTACCAAATCCGATCATCCACACTCGACGTAACAAAAAACTGTTCGATATTAGCCTGAAAAGTAGACCATTTTTACCATTCTTGCCATGAATTTTCCAATCGATTTACCGAATTGATCCGATATTTGGAACATACAAAATGGCATTTAGTGAACTTGAAAGTTAATGAATAATGTACTAACTTATGACATGACATACAGTCACGACGGTTGTTACTGGTTTTTTTTTCAATTAGAAAATTGATGATTTGATGTTAAATAATATTACTTCAGTTTAAATATGGCGCGCGTACTAATGAAACGAATAATAAAAGCAAATTTTAATTATCTAAAAACACCCTATCCTACCCCCTCAGCGTTAAGGAGTAGATTATTACTAAGGCATCTCTCTCGTCATCGACGTTAAATAAATTATGTATCGGCAACAGCAGCAAGCTAATTTACATTTATACTAAAATCCTTATTTCGGAATAAACGTGAACGTTAGAGAACAATTTTCTTGCACAGTTAATACTAATTATAATGGGTTTACTTCATTTGGTTTGAACATGGCAATTCAGTCCAGTGTAATTCTAATGTAATTGAACTTAACACATGTATAGGAAAATCGATAACTATTGATTAGATATGTATATACACAGTGACGCGTATTTATCAGGAATACAAAAAATGCACATATTACTGTATACTTTTAACGGTACATATTTGATATTGAGAATAGATAAGATTGTATTGTCTAATCCGAATTTAATCCAGAATTACCATGGACTGTGTAAATTTGACAATACATATTGTCAAACAACATGCGCAATGCAATATTTCTTTTAATTCTATTCTCACACCAAGCAAATTATCTTCTTATTTAAAGTAATTTATATAGGTTTTATGTGTTTAATGTTTATATATATCAAATATATTTAATATAATATTGTTATTATTATTATAAGAAGATTGAGTTTTGAGTTTTTTTCTGTAATGGAAAGAAAGAGACAGTATTTCGTCGTATTTGGGTGGAAATATAAACACAACGCCGGATACAATCTCCTCCAGTGCGTGTTTCAAATATATTTTAAAACCATTTAAGTACCATTCCTTTTGATACCCATGTTTATAGGTTAGATGGGTAGTAAATATTGTATAAGGCACAAACACTCCGATATTCTCTTAAAACGCACCGACTCACGCCTACCACATGGAGAAATAATAAGTTATTACTCCATTGGACTACCAATTCAAGTTTAAAGGGAATACCACTTTAGTGAAATTCTAATATGTATTGACTTAAGTGAACTTAGTACTTAAAAGGGAATATCTCACTTAAGTGTGATTGGTGAATATGATCACTGTATTGTATTGAATTTGCATGTGTTTGTGTTCTTTATATAGGAAGCAACAGAACTGTATTTCTTAGTAATTTTCTGCTTTGAATTTGTCATCAAAGTCACGGGGCAGGGATTTTTATTACATCAAGGTTCTTATCTAAGAAACGGATGGAATATAATGGATTTTGTAGTAGTAGTTTCTGGGTAAGTTAAAAACCTTTATTTGTGCTTATTGGTTTTAGCATTTGTATTATTTTAATATTATTATGGAATTCAATAATCACGAATAGAATTGTACAAAAGCACCAAAAGTTAAAGTAAGTTCGTGTGTGTGTCGCCCTCTTCGTTACAAAAACTTTTTATAGAATCGTCGATTGTTAAAGCGGGTTATTATGTGATCTTTATTTTGTTTGTTTTTTCCATTATTTGATGTATTAATATGTAAAGCATATAATTTATATTTCTATATGAAAGTAGAAATATTTAGTTTTTTCCTACTTTTGAATTATAACAAATAAAAATGCAAGAACAAAATGATATTATTATCCCTATTATTCTTCCGACGTCGCTCGTCTCAAAACCCGCGTGAGATGAAATTATTGAACCGTAACACCCCCCCCCCCACCCGCCTTCTCGGATGGTGGTCTCTGTTTGAGAATAGTTAGGCTAGGGCCTAGGCTAGTTGGTTATGTTTTTCGAACCTACTAGTCTACTCTAGGAGGCCTAGATATGCAGTTGAGATTATGAGGTGGAAGATGAAATATGATGACCATGATGAGGCCAACCTCTCTCTGGCGGAGGCTAGCTAGGCTAGCTAGGCAGCCGTGTGTGATGAGCTGACGTGACGGCCCTGCCGCACTCTTCGTGGTGCCTTTTAGGGCTATCTAGAAGGCCTAGGCCTAGGCCTACTGCTGTAGGCTGGGGGCTACGGTTAGATGTTATCCATCTTGGTGAGGGGATTTGTTTTATGAATGATGATTCTCTGTTACCACCACATTCCTGCTGGTGAAGTTGTTAAAATACAGTAAGCCTAAATTGTTAGGCCTAGCCTAGCCTGGCCCCCACCACTAACTAGGCCCCCTAACTAGGCTACCTAGTACTATAGTAGTATGTAGGCCCTATAACATTTTATTTAAAATTATTTATGCCATTTTATTTCAATTAATTTAATAAAATACCAGGCCCCTAGTAGGCCTACTACTAGACCTACCGTAGGCCTACTACTCTAGCCTATATATAAATATTCTTTTTTCTTAAAATTTATTTTATTGTTGACAACAATGGCATGAACAAATATTTTTTCAATAAATGTATACAATTATTCTCTGGTTTACACAATGATTCCATAACATTTTTCTATCCTATTTTGTTGTATATTTTTTGTGTTGCAACTTTTTTTTCAGGAGATATTTAAAAACGTTAGATTTTTCAATTGTTACGAGGTACAAAATGATAATTACGAACCAAAAATAGATCATGGCAGATACTGCACTGGTTTGTGAGCATCGGTTGATTTGAAACGATCTGTTGATTCATGTCCCATCATACAATTGAAAAATCTGAAATCTCACTATATAAACCTTCGGAACCAGCTACTATTAAATGTTTTAAACCAGACAGATGTTTAAACATTTGGTTCACTATACTCTATTTTTTTGTTTAAAACATTAACAATACATTCTTGCAAATTAAAAAAAAAATTCACACATTTTTGTGTTATCAATTAATTCAAGCATTTTCTGGTGGTTTGTTCCAGGTTAATTTTTTTTTAAAGAAAATTCAAAATAGAGCTCAAATAAAGTGTCCTGTTAAAAAAATTGGACAGGTTGGTGTTTAAACCCATTGTGCTTAACCAACATGATTTTGGTCCTTGGCCACCACAATTAACAATAAGATATATTATTGAAAAAAAGTTGTGGTTGACACCACAAAAGAAATGGAGCCTGCTTATAATACACTTATTTTTAGATTCTAAAAGGATACTAATGGAATGGTATCCTAGAAAATCTTTTATAAAAATGTGTATGAATAATTTTTGAGTGTCATTAATTAATGTATTTTTTATACAGATTTTTCTAATCAATTCAATGAATCAATTATTACTGTTATAAATCTGAATAGATAAAACAAATTTAAATAAATTAAAAGACAAACTATTGAGCTCTGTTTTGATGTAATTTTAGATTAAGTCACAGTATAAATGTATGCTTGTATGAAAATATGTCTGAAGGATAGAAATCTGTGAAGCATGGTTTTGTGCTTATCATGTAAACCACATGTCACTTGTTCGAATCCGGCTAGACATTTTTTCATACAATTAAATGGAACGTTCGTTGATGAGCTTTGCTCGATGCGATGATCCAAATTGAACTCATTATCTATATCATATATTATCATAATGTTTTTGCTCTCGTTCTTGCAATCTTTCGCCTTGTGCAATAAACACATACCTGGGTTTCTTCAGGCTACTAAGCATTTTAAATCCCATCTTTAACGTGCCAGCTCTCCGAGCCATCAGAGTTTTAAGACCCTTAAAATTGGTGTCAGGTTTTGAAAGTAAGTCAACTACAGCAGATAAAAACCTTTCAACCATTTTTTGGACTAATTTTCTTACTAGCTGTAGATTGGATCCTGCACAGCGCCATCCCCTTTTAACTGTCATTCCTTCTATATTTACCAGATATTCTAGATAGATCCTTTTTTAAGACCTATCATCAGTGTCAAGTGTTTTTTTTTTGTTGGAAAAACGTAAATTTTTATATATTGAGGGGGATGAAAATAATTGACGTTGATATATGGTTCTAAAAAATGATATCTTTATTACAATGTTTTTTAGCAGACATAACCTATTCTCTCTCCTAATCTATTTTTAGCTTCGCCTCCAGATTTTCCATTTGTCCAAATTTGTACAATGTACAAAATCATTTTTTTTTTTTTAAAAAGAAGCGAAATTCACAATAGTTAACAGTTGGGTGCATAATTATTTTGATGAAATTTGTAAATCATAATTTGTAATCATAATGACAAATTCATAGAAAACAATGTTTTGTTCAAAGTTAATTTGTGTGGCAAACACATTGACAAAATTTGGTGGTGCAATTTTTGTGTTATGATATCATGTGCTAAGATACTTGAAAAGAATCTTATTCTCTGTGCTGTATCTCAAACTATGGCATCTTCCATAGGCAATTTCTGTAACACAACATATAAAACAGTATTACAATACAGGTGTCACATGTATAACATGTGACACCTGTGTAGTATAATACTGTACAAATGATAGACAGTATCTATGAGAAGAAAACTGAAATCATTTCATTTTTTCGATTTAATGCGACTATATTAAAAACATTTATAATTAATTTATTTACATTTAAGATTTAAAATAAAAAAATTGTTTTGAAATTGTTAAAAATGGAAAGAAATTTGATGTCAGATAGGAAAAAGCATAGACTAATAGCTATTGTGAATTTGACACAAAAAAGAGAGAATTTTTTCCCTTTTTTCAGTGATATAACAAACTGAATATATACGCTCTTTATATAAAACTACGTTGCTACAGTTATAGTTGTGTAATTGATGGCTTTTTGTGTTTTTGAATAGTATGTACTTTATAGTTGGATTGAATAGAGTGTTTAAGGCAGTTGAATGTACTGTACAAGTTGCAAGTTTATAATTATTCCAAGTGGTGTTTACTATTCAAAAATGCAAATTGCTCATTAATTATTCGCAACCCTGATTCTTTCCTCATCTTTTAATTGTGCTCACCTTTTTAACAACACATTGTTTGACCTTTAACCCAGCTGACCCTTGACCTTTTTACCCGTTGCATGTCCCTTTCAGACTTGTCACATTTGTGTTAGGCATTATAACTCCAGAAGGGGAAAAACAAGAGGATACAGGATTTGATTTCAATACATTGCGAGCTGTCAGAGTTCTAAGACCTCTCAAACTTGTGTCAGGGATACCAAGTAAGTTGAGGGCAGGCTTGCAGTGCTTCTTGACGGTTTATTATAACAAGCATTATGCGTAAAAAAATAATTTAGAAAAGATACAATTGATGGAGTGACTTAATCCCCTAACAAATTACAACACTTTTTTTTCAGTCACCATCCAAATTATGACCATGTTTTGACCAGCACAATCGCGAGTGGCATTTTTCAATATAATCATTGTCATTAATACCATGACATCACCATTACTTGTCAACAATATCATCATTATCAATACCACCACCAACATCAATGATCATTATTATCACCAATGATATCATTAATAACGTATAATACCAACATCAATGACATCATTATCACCAATGATATCATTAATAACGTATAATACCAACATCAATGACATTATTATCACCAATTATATCGTTAATAACGTATAATATTAATACCAACATCAATGACATCATTATCACCAGTGATATCATTAATAACATATAATACCAACATCAATGACATCATTATCACCAATTATATTATCATTAATAACCTAACCAACACCATCAATGACATCATTATCACCAATGATTTCATCATTAATAACCTATAATGATATCATTATCACCAATGATTTCATCATTAATAACCTATAATACCATCACCAATATCAATGACATTATCACTAATGACATCATTATCACCAATGATATCATTATTAATAACATATAATACCAACATCAATAGCGCCATTGCCATACCCAATTTGCTTTAGGCTACTAAATTCAAAATTTCTTTCTATCAAATACAAATTTGCATGTAAAAGATATACAGCAGTGTCTGGATAGACATTTTCTAGATTTCTTGCACATCAAAATAGCTGAGAATATACAACAAGTAAGAGAATATGGCATTTTGCACTTGCAAGCCAGGTAAAACCTTTAACTAGTTTCAGCTTTTCATTTTAAATTCCCTGCTATTACTACTGACCATGAATGTATGTTGTGGTTTTTTCAAATGTATTTCATTGTAAATTAACTGATGAAAGAAATGGTTTACATGTATTAATCTCAAATTAAAACTCTATATTAATATATTATACTGTAATAAAATATTTTGTTTTTAGTAATCCGTTTACTAATTTATAAAATTTAATCCCAAAAAAGGGATCCCCATTTCAAACTAATCCATTTATATTTTTGGATTTGACTTAATTATTGTTAGCTAACAACCAGTAATCCCTGAATCTGTATTAATTTGTATGTGATATATTATTGATACTGGTTTAGTAATCAGTGTTAATCTGTAATAATCTGTAAGCCTAATTAATCCAACAGATTAATACAGCACTAATTACTAATAATTATATTGGTCTTTATTATTTTTTAACTTTTCAAAAGAAATACCTAAACACACTTAATTAAATAATCTTAAAATTATTTTAAAAAGCTATGACAAAATGTTAAATTAAAATTAGTTTTTATAAAGCAAAACAATTAGTGATATCTATTTCTTTCATCAGTTAAATTCCAAATATCAAGTTTTATGATTTTAATTTTTTTTTTACATAGAATAGTGGTGTAAGGGTTTATATTGGTAGATATGTAGATGGTAATAGATTATAGATCAAAACATAGAATCTAAAAATAATCTAAAACATTTGATAATCTGCATCAAAAGTGATCAAGATTATATATTGTAACACACAATTTATCGAAAAATGATCTAAAACATGATCTGTTTTGCATTTAGTGAAAAATTAATTGTGAAAAATCTAAACATTAAACAAAAAGTCTATTTTATACATTAATTAATAAAAAAGAAAAACAATTGAATTACTTTAAACCTTATTAACAAAATTAATAGGATATAAATGATATTAATAATTTAGTGAAAAAAAAATGATACTATTGATGGGACTTGAACCCATAATCTCCAGAATACTAGCATGGAATCGGACCTTTAGACCACTGTGATTATGCAACATATCCAAACATGTCTAACGTACACTTTTTCCCTACAGGTTTACAAGTTGTACTCAAATCTATTTTATGTGCAATGGCCCCTTTGCTGCAAATTGCCCTCCTTATTTTCTTTGTCATCGTTATTTTTGCCATCACCGGAATGGAGTTTTTCCGTGGATCTTTCCATAAAACATGCTTTAAATTAAGTAATGTTACTGGAACAGAGACAAGAACATGTAAGTATTGTTTATTTATCATTGACAAATCAAAAATGGGTGTGTTAATAAACAAATAATGAATGATTTGTATGGATAGAATATTTTCATTCGTTGATTTATTTAAAGATGTATTGTACCCCAAAAAACATGAAAAATGAAGATGAATGAAATCAGACTTTGAATAGGTTATTTCGTAGTTTTAATAAAGTTAATAACATTCATAGAAAAAAATGTTTTCACTTGTGAAATGACAAAATAAATGGTTAAATTCAACCAAAAACCCATAGGCTGGTAGCGGCCAATTTTACTATTTTTTGCTTTAAATTACAGTTTTTTCAGGTAAATTTTTATTTTTATCTCATTCAATTTTTGGTCAAAGTGAATAACTATTATGTGACATTAAAATGGCATATTCAAAAGAATTATTTTTTTAAGAGGGAAAATACATCTTTAACAGACAAACTGGTCTATGTTTCGATATATGAAAATATTATATCCATTCCACTCATAAAATAAAATAAACAGTGCAAACTTTGCTTTGCTTTACTTTGATATCTTATCTTTATTCCGGCTGGGATGCAACAAGAGGACGCAAGCTAATTGACCAATCACAAGTGACAGTTCGAATAATCCAATTTCAAATTATTCTACTGCAGTAAATAATATATATGCAGTAAATTGTACTATAATAATGTTTACATGATCCCTTTAATAATATGATTTTGTGAAAAACATTTAGTAATGTTATTCTTCATTTTATAGGGGTATTCGCTGAGGATGAACCCATGGTGTGTAGCTTTACGAATGGTAGTGGTCGGCATTGTTCAAATCAGTCGCAGTGTACCGAATATTGGAGCGGTCCTAAGTTTGGAATCGTTAATTTTGACAATATGTTATTTGCAATGTTAACAGTATTTCAGTGTATTACTATGGAAGGATGGACAGAAGTAATGTATGATGTAAGTGGAGTCGCATTTTTCCAGTATAACAGGCAAATTCTTTAATACTCTGTCACATATGTATCATGTGTGATGCTGTATCAGTCCACTTACCTTAACATAATAAAGGCATCATATTACATACTATCATTTGTCCAGTTTATAGGCAAATTCTATACACTGTATCAGCAGGACATAACCATACTTACCTTAACCGTAACATTAATACAGACACCACATGTGATACATATGTGACACTGTTTATAGCATTTGCCTATTTATGGTACTGACAGATAATGGCATATATGGAGATACAGTACTGAGAATTGGCTGAAAGTTGATGCTCTATAACCACAAATAAATTGCTCAAATAAGTTCAATTCAGAACTTTGTTAGCGATGAATTTTATACTTTACAAGCCATATGTTTATGTGTAATATCTTGCTATATAGCCTAACTATATTTTTTTATTTTGTTTTGTAGTGTGCGAATGCTCATGGAAGCGCATTCGTTTGGTTGTATTTCATCCCCCTTATCATTTTAGGATCATTCTTCATGCTTAATTTAGTACTTGGTGTACTGAGTGGGTAAGTTTTATAAACTAATATCGCATTCACATGTCAGAGGTTGCTCATGATTGGTGTGTTGGCTTATGGTCAACTCTTGTGTGAACAGCCACTTAAAAAGCTGGTCATGAGCAGCTCTTGATCAAGCTTAATCTCGATTGGGTGAGGAATGAGGAAATCTGAAACAAGCTTATCAGCTTGCCAGGATAAAGCTCCAATTAATCCATCATGCCATTTGCACTCATGAGCAATTGGTCATGAGCAGCTCTTGATTGGCAAACATGTGAACATGATATAATTTAAATCATTAAAAAAAAGGTAACTTATAAAAATCCCCTCCAGAGCTTCCTTTCTAAGGAAATTTCTATTTTATTAAATTCTAACAGAGAATTCGCTAAAGAAAGAGAGCGTGTAGAAAATAGACGACTTTTTTTAAAAATGCGGCGCCAGCAGCAAACGGAACGAGAATTAGACGGTTACATAGATTGGATTCGCAAAGCTGAGGAGGTGTTGCTTAACGACACATCAATAACAGACGAAGAACGGGCAGCAATAGAAGGTAAAAATTAACATATAATAGAGTTTGAAAGTTTTCCATCACAATACCATGTGATACCACTCCGTTGCTACAGAAACAATGTAAACCAACCAATGAGAATTGACCAATAAATGTTACAGACATTATTTGCGATCTCTGTTGACAACGAAGGTCACATGGTCCTGTGATGCTATAAACTCTATTGCGAATGAAATAAAAACAAATTATTGCATGAAAACCTAAAATTAAATCTAATATTAATTTTTGTATTTTTCTGATGTGAAAAATAATATAAAATGATATTGAAATAACTGATTTGTTTTTTATTATTTTATTTAAAATATTTATTTATTATTTTTATTAAATTGATATTAAATATTGAACTCAAAGATGCTCCTTATTACATATCAAGTGACCCTAACTATAAATGTAAAAAAGGTCAAATGTCAACCTTATTATCCCTGGTTAGCCACCCAATTGTCCATAGCTTAATTGCAAAAGTTTATTTTGCTTTTTTTGCAATCATTTGATTTAATAAAGTATATAAAATCCTTTAAATTGCAATCACTGAACAGCACAGTATACCACGTTAATGGCTGCACTAATAATACTGTTTATTATGTTTTGAATGTTAAAATATCATGCACATGAATGAAAAATAATTATATTAAATATTATTCACTTGATTTTGCCGTTGGTGTTCACTGAACTGTATATTGCATTTTAAAATCCTTATTTTGTTTGAGCATCATTTAAAGGGTTTTTATTTTTCACTCATTTGTGTTTTGTGTGATGCATGCTTTTTCCATGAGTTTGCTTTCGTTCTATATAGCTCGTCGTCGGGCGGCTGCAATGCAACAAAAAGAACTTCAAACTAACGGGGATGCTGGAAACGGTGTTGCCGCCGTAGTGGCAGAAATAGACACTATCGAGGTTAAGAAAAACGGTAGGCCCTCTTGGAATAATATCTCCAATCGCTCCTTCCTGGTCGCTTGCCGGCTGTTTTTTTTATTACTCTATTTCTTATTTATTGTCTCTGGTAGTGGGAGTTGTCTAATGTTCCTGGAAGTGTTGCATTCTTATGTCTGTCATACTTCTAGTTGAACTTCTAGTTTGTAATTTGAATATAAAGCTTGTTTGAGATTAAGTTTGAGAGACTACATCATCTAGCTTTTCATGGTTTTTATTTATTTTACCATTATAAATAAATTTTATACATGAAATGTTTACGATGATGTATTTATCAAGCTTGATCTTCAATGAAAATAACCATCTCTCTATCTTGTCGCTTGCTTCGATGACACCTCTTGCAATCAAAACAAAAATAAAAATATATAACTATTAAAAATAAAATTATCTTCAGTACTGATACATGGAAAAAGATAAATGATTGAAATGTTTATTCATTTAGAAATTACATTGCGTAATTATTCATTTGCATTGGTGGTGGAGCACAACCATTAAAGATTCAAATCAATTTTCATAATCGTGTATTTTGCAAGTCTAGCGCCTTCATTTGGATCAATGTAGCAGTTACACATTCAGGCAGATTTAAAAGTCTTCGGCAGAAAAATTCCCTGAAAACGGGAAAACTCTCCAAAATCCAGATTGCTTTCTTCTGTTCTTCATAGTTTGTCTAGTAATAATTTATTAATAATTGATATTGGGCATATTTCATAAAATGTAATGATGCCACAAGATATTAAAATAATATTGCATAAAAAGTATAAAATGACCAATATTAAAATTTAGCTTAAACTACATAACGAGACAAAAATGTTTTTTTTTTTAGAGATTTAAAACAATCACAAACTCCTTTTATATTTTGCGTGTTGTAATTTTCTGAATAGATCACAACATAATTATATTCGGTATGCAAATGAATCCTATAGAATTTTCATAGCATCTTAATATATAATTGTACTGAAGGTGCAAGACTTGTGAAAACTGAGATTATTCTCGCTGTTCAAATTGAATAGTACGCAGTTATGGAGTTATACAAGTTACCGTCCAATAGTTTCTCCTATGCTTTAGTTATTGTTCCTAGATTTAACCTAGATAATATTTCAACGTGTGCCTATCTATGACATGGTTTATGAATATTCATTACTTTTATATAAATAAACATAAATACATAGAAAAAAATAGAAAGAATACTATGGTTATATGCACATAGTTGATGTTGTTCTAGTAGGCTTATTTAGCATTAGAATTTGTGACTGTTTGACGTTTCTGCCAGTTTTTTGTTAGTGAATTTGTGAGTTTGTTTTTTTGTTTTAATTGATAATTAGAATTAGTAGGATTTTATAGGTTAGATTAAAATATTCAAAACAATTTTACAATTTTTTTATAGGACTAAAAACTAATTAACAATCACTGATTTATATTAAAGAAAATTCTCCACAATCATATCTGCAAGAAGTAGTGAATGACCTGACCTTTGAGATGAATATTCATGAACCTTTGTCGTTATAGCATATCCCATTAGTTCATCTGCTGTGTGTAATAAATGTTCAAGATATTTCTTAAGAGGTTTATTGAGACATATTAGTAGAGAAAAAAAGAGGAGAAAAGGTTATAACATTGTACTGGACATTTTTATAAAGTTATGAAATTCTTTTTCAACATTATATACAATAAACCTTTTGACAAAAATGTTGATTTGGAAAGACAGCTTAAGACATAAAGCTTAATGTCATACTAGCCCGATGTAGAAAGTTAAAATATCATTGCTGGGCTAGCAAACCGAAAAAATGACTCTTTATAGTCTGTACATAAACTGCACATGGAGAATCAAAATTAATATTAATGTTTCGTAAAGTTAGTCTGGCCTAGCAAAATGGCATTTGGGCTATTAGAATCAACTTCCAAGTAGCCCAATGGGCTAGTGCGTAATGTAAGCCTATTTGTTCATTGATTACCACAGCAGAATTAGCATAGCTTTTTTACTAACTAAAACTTTCTTATTTGAAATCTTGTGTAGCTTGTGCAAGACTTTTTGAGTCTTCTTCTGTCTTGTCTATTTTCTACTGTATTCTTAGGTTTCTTTCTGGTCAAGTCTGTACGGCTTCCAGTGGCTGATCCAAAGGAAGGTCATGCATGTTGTTACAGTGTCCTTAAAAAACGCCCTCTGGTGGTACGGGGAGTCTGCTACAACAAACAGTTGTTACGGGGGCCTTAGAAAACACCTCTTGTCTGTTCCCGATAAGGTCGCCTTAATAGGAAATTAAAGGGCGTCGACCGATCTTAATTTTTCAAAAGAAAAGAGGAAGTTGGATCCGCCACTGGTTAAATGTACAATAGACTTCGTAATGATGAACTGCTTCTTTTTCGTCAGTTGAAAGTGTCTGCAAATTTGTACTTGGTACAAGAGACTGCATATATATATTTGACCTTTGATATTTGAAGATTTAATACATTTTTTTCTTAAATAGCATGGATTTGTAGTATATTGTATTTATTCCCCTTTTGGGCATGCTTTTAACAGATTGTGTTGTCGTACAATTTTAACATCTAATAGATTCTAAAACCTTGTTTTAGTATGTGAACAATAGCAATGTTGTTTGAATACTGTGCAACTACAGTAGATATATCATCATCCCTATTTGCATGCATACACACAATGATTTATGCCAAAAAACATACATTATATGAAATATGATTTAATTAATGATCAGACATAAATATGCTATTGAATAATTCCTCTTTAAGAAATGAAAATCTTGTAAAAAACAATGTTTCATGATTTATGTATTGATTTATATTTAAAATTTATTTATATGATAATCGAAAAATAATTATTTTGTGACAGAATTCAATTTGCAGAAGAACAACATTTTGAAATTTTCAAACAATTAAGAAAATATACAGTAGAACCAAAACCAGAGAGTAGTTGAAAAAAATAAATTAAAAATTACAGTATGCTCAATAAAAATATAAAATATTTGATATTAAACAAAATAATTATAATATCGTTAGTCAATTATTCTTGTGTTGTAAATTATATACACACCTTGCAGCATCTTAATTAAAATAAACTGAAAATTACCCATAATTCATTATTATACATTATTCATCAGTGCATAATTATTACCCATGATTCTTTACTTATTAACCATCATTCTTCTTTACTGATTACCCATCATTCACGAGATATTACCCATGATTCATCAGCACTGACTAATTTCCAATTTGACAAAATGTAGAATTATTGTGACTCAGTTTTGCGCTGATGCATAAATTCAATAATACTTATCAAGCATAGAATTATTTTCTGCATTGAAATGTTCACAGTTCTTAAAAATCAAACTATTGAACATTCATTATTTTATGAATAACGAATAATTTGTGCAAAAAATGTACCAAATTTCAGATTTTTATTTCTACGTACAGTGTTTTGGAATAATCTGTTTCTAATGAATAAGTCATTTTAGGCCCTTGTAATGTGTGTACACGAAAATTAGAAATGGTATTGCAGCTTCATCTTAAATAAAAAATAATGTTATAAATACTGTAATAAATTTAAATTTACAGGAAATACTATACTGTTATAGAAAATTCTGTAGATTTTACAGAAAATACTGTAACTTACAGAAACTACTTTGAAAAACTATAAATAGAAATAATAAATATAATAATAAAATACTGTAACCATTACAAAACAATACTATAACTGTTACAGAAAATACTGTAATTGTAATTATAGAATATAGTGTAATTATTATTACAGAAAATATTGAAACTATTACAGAAAATACTGTAACCATTACAGACAATACTGTAACCATTACAGAAAATACTGTAACCATTACAGAAAATACTGTAACCATTACAGAAAATACTGTAACCATTACAGAAAATACTGTAACCATTACAGACAATACTGTAACCATTACAGAAAATACTGTAACCATTACAGAAAATACTGTAACCGTTACAGAAAATACTGTAACCGTTACAGAAAATACTGTAACTGTTACAGAAAATACTGTAACTGTTACAGAAAATACTGCAACTGTTACAGAAAATACTGTAACTGTTACAGAAAATACTGTAACTGTTACAGAAAATACTTTCATTTCATATCTTTCTTTATTCTGGAAAACTCATTTAATACAAAGTACTGGTCTCCCATGAGGTCCAGATTTGTGTATTAACTACAAAATTAAAGCATAATATACATATATTTAAAAAAAAGTTAAACTTTAAATACTAAAATTGCTCTTAAATACTTCTAAATTTATTAATTGGTAATTTTGGCATTATATTAAAAACAAATGTTATAGTTCATTTGATCTCATGGTTACCAATATACTTAAGAAGATGTTTGTAGGCAGAATTCCTAGAAAAGTATTCCATGTTATATAAATCCACTAATAAGTAAGTGCATACAAAATTAATTAACACCGCCAAGTTCAATAGCTAACGATGCCGCAAAGCTGTATCCAGTATAAAACATCTGTGGGCGTATTTTTTATATCAAATACATGATGTATAGCGATATGTAGAAAGAATATTACAAGGAATTTTAGGTTAGATTTGATTGAATATTAGAATATATATATAGAGCAAACATTGGACATTTTACAGCAGCTTAAATCGAAATTTATTATTTTGTTATGACAACCAATTTATTACAAATTATTCTCATTAAAAAGATTTAATACCATAGTACAGTATTTAAATTATTCTCATTAGTACAGTATTTAAATTTGTTTTATTTGTGAAAAGAATATTTAAATTTTAATAGAATGGATTTGTTTAGCTTACCGTATATATTTATTGCTAATGAAACATTTTGTTTACCATGCTGTTTGCTATTTGTACGACAGGAGTTATATTGTTAATAATTTCATTAATGTTATTGTCTGGGCAAATCTTGGGTTCAGCCCTTTTATTTTTCTTTCTTTGACTAAGTCTAAAAAGAATAGTTTAGTACTGTAAATGATAGAATGACAGTGATTATCTGCGCCACTTATTCCTCTATGTCTCTTATTTTTCTGCGCCACTTAAGTGGCTTATATTTCTGTGCCGCTTATATACCATTTATTCTTTACGCCGTGTGTTCTACACCACTTATTCTGCTATGCCGCTTATTCCTATACGTTGCTTACTCTTTTAAAACCACTTATTTTTCTACACCACTTATTCTTTTATACCGCTTATTCTTTTACACCGCATAGTCTTCGCCGTTTATTCTTACGCCGTTTATTCTTTACCGCTTATTCTTTTACACCGCATAGTCTTCGCCATTTATTCTTACGCCGTTTATTCTTTACCGCTTATTCTTTTATACCGCATCTTCTTCGCCGTTTATTCTATACCACTTATTCTTCTACCATATTGCTTTTTATTCATCTACAAGTACGGTGCTCATATTTCTTGCGCCGCTTTTATTTCCTGCACCGCTTAAATTTCTTGAGCCGATTATGTCTCTTGCGCCGCTTCTATTTCCATGCGCCACTTATTTATCTACACTGCTTATATATTCATCTCTTCAGTTTGTTCTATCATTTATAGTTATATGTGGATGTGATGTTATAGTTATGGTCTAGCACTTTGTCTAATATTTTATATATATTAATCTTTCTTTTCTTAATAAGTAAATGTTTTAGCATTTGGAGGTGGGATAATAGTAATATTAAGAGAGGCTGGCCAATCCATCATATTCATTGTGCACAGAGAGAAAGAGACACAAATATTTAGATTTGTTTTAAACACATGTTTATCATTTAATTTGCATAAACCAATTTACAATAATTTAATTCTGTTTTTCAATGACCGTTGATTTTATCCCAACCTTAAAAATTAACTTAAATTGTATGAATTAATTTATGATATTTCTAGCATGTTTCATATGCCAAATTGTATAATTTAAAAAAATTTGAATATTTAATTACATTGTTTTATGTAGTGGTTGCTTATTAATTAATTAATTAAAATGTAATAATCTGTATCTATTGTGGTAGTGATCTATGTGTTACTAATTAAATATTAATTGTTTACTCTTTTATTTAATACAATTAAATTAGGAATTTTACAATATACAAATTAATGATAAACAGTGTTGACTATTGTACTATCAATAAATCTAAAAATAGATTGATGTATTACTCTTTGATCTAGTATTAATGTTTAACCAATTATAAAATATATGTATTGGTTTTAATTTATTTAGGAACAAGTAAAAAAAAAATTAATGGTTGAAAATTATTGCACACTCTTTAATCTGTACACAAAAAGTTAGCAATGGGGAACTTTTGACTACACAGAATTTTTAAATGCCTTCAAGCGTAGCAAGCTTTTGCACATGCTCATAAATCACTGATTAAATTGACTTCTGTGATAAATTCTACTCTACAACCATAGAGCTATAAAATGAGTTAACTCCATGCTACAACTATCTTAAAATTTGTGTCTGATTCAGTGTGTAAAATGGGCGGATCATTGCTACGCTTGAATGCTTTCATTTGTTGCGGTCAGAAGCTCTTTACCGCTCTTGAATGAAAGGCCAATTTGATTGGCTGGTCAATCAAATCAACATACATGGTACAAACGCATGATTCTTAATGAAAATTTTCTTTTTCTTCCTTCTTTTTCCACTACCCTCTCCTGCTTGCTTATCTCACTTTTTATTTGGCAATTATCCTCTTTGTTTTCTTTGATATTTGCATAACCACTTACTAACACAATTTCCCGTCTCTTTATTTAATTTGGAATTTTCTAACGACTGCCTATGCATGTGTTAACATTCACCCTCACACACACACCCGTCTCATTAATATGCCCTACCCTCCCTCCCCAACCCCCTCCCCAATCCCCCTCCCTACCATTTTTATGTTATGCATATTAACCCAGAGCCACTAACAAATTCCAAAAATCACTCCAAAAAACCAGAAAGGCAGAAAAAGAAGCAGTGTTCGGGTTTTCGCAAGAAGGAGTACCAATTTCGGATATTGATTCGTAAGATGGTGAAATCTCAGGGCTTCTACTGGCTCGTCATTGTGCTCGTATTTCTGAATACAGTATGTGTTGCTATTGAGCACTATCCGCAACCATCATGGCTCGGAACCTTCCTCTGTAAGTATGTTTTTATATTGTAAAAGTTGTGAAGAGTTTTATCAAATACTATACAAATATAGACCTTCGTATCTTATACCATCAGATATTACGGCGGTTTCGCAACCGTATAAATAACAAATATGTATACACATAAAAAAATGTATTGTAAGGCAGTAAAACTCTATTTTCGCATGCCAACGATAGAACCCAACCTTTAGGATACCCTTCCTTTGAAACACCATAGTCAGACACCTTCCTGTGGAAAGAGCAAGGGGAATTTTAACACTAAAACTAGCTTCTAATCAGGGGACACCTCTAAAAAACTAGGGTTTATAAGGATCAGTCACAAGCATCTTACCACCAATCTATTCAGATCTATTTTTAGCATTTTCTAACCTTAAAACTTTCTTTTGTTTTACAGTCTATGCGGAAATAACATTCCTATGCGTCTTCATCTTGGAGATGTCAATAAAAATGTATGGTTTAGGACCTCAGATATATTTCAAGTCAGCATTTAATAAGTTTGATTGCATGGTATGTTAATGCACATGATAGTGTAATTTGCATATTTTTGTTAGCTCTGTACAAAACCTCTTTATAACATAATGTTTCATGATACATGCCGACATCTTAAGTTGTTATGTGAGGTGGTTTGTTGTGAAGTATATTTAACTTCAAGAATGGATTCAGGATTACAACTTCGAGAATGGATGAGGGTGTGTGAGGAGAAAAAAATGACAAAATACCCACAGGAATATAGCACTTTTAATTGAGCTTTTTTGAGGAGTTTATTGGTTTGTTTTTCACAGGTCATTTTAGCGAGCTTGTTTGAGGTCATCTGGTCAATATTCAAAGATTCATCGTTTGGCCTCAGTGTCCTGCGAGCTCTTCGTTTGCTTAGAATTTTCAAAGTAACAAGGCGAGTATATTTAAAAAAAAATTAATCTAGGAAAAATAACTGTAACATAATAATTTCTAAAAATCGTGACGAGTACCAAAAGTCAAATCATCCGGACATGATGTTTACGTTCTCAAAGTCTAGCAAACAATAGACATGTCTCACTGAAGTATGCAACGAAAAATTAAATAACATGAACGTGCTTCTTTATTTTTTATTTGTGATATGAAGAAAAGTAATTTGACAATATCAAACTGCACATGGTTAACTTTTAATTCTGAATATTTTTTGTAGGTTAGAGGTCAGGTCTAACTTATATGTACCGAAATAAACATTAACATCCTTGTTCACAGATACTGGAAGACAATGCGCAATCTGCTAGTCTCCTTGTTCCATAGTTTACAATCGATTTTAAGCTTGGTCTTTCTCCTTTTCCTGTTTCTTGTAATATTTGCGTTGCTCGGAATGCAACTATTTGGTGGATAGTAAGTAGCAGACGAGGAATCATCTCTCCACCTACCATATCATGGAAGACATCCAAGCTTCCATTGTTTCTTGTTTACAATTGTATAACTAACAATCTGAATTTCCCATGGTGGACAAATATATAAATTGAATTTTAGTAAGCTTGGTTCCCACTAGGACACGAGCAAAAACGCAGGCGCAACACAAGAAATTTTACCAATCATGACATGATTAATCAAATTTACTTGCGCTGCACATCATAGTGGGAACCAAGCTTTTATGTTTATTTAAAGTTTTCTCGACTTCGCTACAATTAATGGAAATTTATCGAAAAAAAACAAATTTATAATTGAATAGTGCTTAAAACAAATCGTATTTCAAATTGTTTGCCACGGTTTTGCGATTAATTTTTCACCTAAATTCGTACGATAATGGTGGCTCGTTTCCAAATGGCAAAAGTTACTATTACAATGAATGTAAACAAACAAGAAACAATGGAATCAACATCACCCTATCAGATCATTAAATATATATATTACATTGATTATTAATTTATAATTTTCTTCATCTTTCTGTTTCATTATATTCTCCATTCATCGGATCCACCTATAGCTATTGGTCCTCTCTAAGGAATTTAGTCATCTCCCTACTCAGTAGTTTACGATCCATTGCGAGTTTATTGTTCCTACTCTTCCTGTTCATTCTCATCTTTGCTATGCTGGGGATGCAGTTGTTTGGTGGAAGGTAATTATGTGTGCGGTAGCTGAAAAGTTACGATTGCAGCAATTCTCGCCTATCGCAATCCATGCGCCCCAAACAAACAATGTTGAGTGATTGGAAAGTGCATTGTGGAAGATGTTAACATCCTGATTGTGGGAAATATTTTGAAATACATGCATTGTGGGAAATGTCAATACAGTTTCAGTGCATTCATTTTGGGAGATTAGCTAACAAACGGAAGATGTTTTTCGTTGGTGCTGTAAATATATGAAAATTGCATTATTCTATACATTAAGTATTAATTTGTGGGTATCATATATTACTACAAATTAACCATATATTATAGCAGATTTACTGTTGATAAGGTGTTTAACAATCAAACCATATAATAATGGGCATTGGGGGTGTATTATATGGATTGCAAAATGCGAAAATTGTATTGCATGTTATACAGTGTACTGTGAATATATAAAATTTATATTATAAATTAATATTTCTGTATGCTAACCCCTATAAAGATTTGTTCCGACTAGAACGTAACGCAAGGACAATATTCAATTGAGTTGACCAATGACAACAATTTTATTTTACAAACTATATATATACAAAAAAACAAATTATCTAAATTTTCATCCAATTTAAACAATAACAGTAAATCCATTGTAAAATGCACAATACAGAATAAATTAATATCATCATACTTTTGAAAATTAGAATATTACCTTAGCGAATTTAATGATAAAATATTTCATTCAAATTTTTTTTTTATTTTCCCATAATGCACAATAGAGAATAAATTAATATCATCATACTTTTAAAAATTAGAATATTACCTTAGCGAATTTAATGATAAATTATTTCATTCATTTTTTTTTTAATTTTCCCATAATCATCAATTTTATGTACCTCGTCACAATATTCAACCCAACCTAATTTATTCCCCTATTCATTGCATGCATGTTTTCGATATAATGAAATATAACTTATGATAATATATTCATGTGTTCTTGAAAAATTCTAAATTTAGGAAGACTACGTGCGTCGTATTCTGTTTTTTGTACTCTACTTCATTGCAAATTTATCTAAATAAAACAAATTTGATGTGTATATTATCTGGTCCTTTACAGCAGTCAAATTAGTAGATAGATTTGCTGGAAATAGACAGCCGAATATGATTAATATTTAAAAAATAAATGTATTAAATGTATGTATGTATCAGTATGTTTACGTATAAGTATTTCAAAACAAATGATTCATTACAATGTTTCATTGTGTCATGATATTAAAATTAAACAACAATTATTAGAAGATTATTGATTGGTATTGATCATATAAGATTAGCCGTTATTGATCTATAAAGAACAATTAGAATAGGTGTTTTGTGAATAGTATTATTGACTAATTCTAACCTTGTTTGAATATAGTCAATAGTGATAACATGTTTTTAGTTCAGTTTGAAATTGTGAAATTGACGTAGAATCATTTCTTTAATTTAACATAATCTGAAAAAAATGTAGTAACATTGTGTATTATTATTATTAGTAAATTCTCTAGTTGTACATGATTGTTTTTTTATTGTTTTAGCTTCAATACAATTAATCCTAATGAGGATAAACCATCCAGCAACTTTGACACATTCCCCATAGCTCTCATGACTGTATTCCAGGTAAGATTTCAAAGAAAGGTAGTGGTAGATTGCTTGCCTGCCTTCCTTATAATTCCAAGGTTAAAGGTTCAATCCCAACCTAGTACCAGAGTATAATCCTAACCTTGTGCTGGTCTATTGACTTTGATAACAATATTCTGGCCTTAAAGGATCATAACCCTTTTCGCAATGTAGTTTATCAATGATTGTCTCCCTCAGACATACAGTCTTTCAAATGATGTGTAGATTTACCATTTTGAAGAATTCCCTTAAATTTCTTACTTTTAGTTATTTTTTTTTACAAAGCTACAGTGATTTCTTTAAATTTGGTATTCAATTGTTTGATTTATTCCAGATCTTGACAGGGGAAGATTGGAATGCTGTTATGTACAACGGCATCGTCTCACAAGGTGGTGTACCATCTGGCATGTGGGCTAGCATTTATTTTATCATTTTGGTGCTCTTCGGTAACTGTATCCTTTTTAAACATTGCAAGGCCAAGTTCAACTCTTGCTTGAATAGTGCGAGGATGTAACATTCAATCCCCAGGCTCCAGCATTCAATCCCCAGGCTCCAGCATTTAATTCCCAGGGTCCAGTATTCAATTCCCAGGGTCTAGCATTCAATTCCCAGGGTCTAGTATTTCAATTCCCGGTGTTTAGCAATCAATCCCCAGGGTCTAACATTAATTTCCCATGGCCTAGCATTCAATTCCCAGGGTCTAGCATTCAATTCCCAGGTTCCAGCATTCAATTCCCAGGCTCCAGCATTCAATTCCCAGTCTCCAGACTATTTCTCGTTGTTGCTGCCATATTGAATGAAATAATGAAAAATAAAGTTTTCCTTAGCCGCTGATCTTCAGATACTCTGTTGAATGTCTTCCTTGCCATTGCCGTGGATAACTTAGCCAATGCTCAAGAGCTCTCCAGATTGGAAGAGCTAGAGAACGCAGAGAAACAGGATAAAATCAATCGAGAGATGGAAGCGTTAGTTCAACAGACACCAAGTATGAGCAGAAAGGGATCACCAAACCCTGATACAGGACAACTTGCCATGTAAGTCTAGCTCTTGCTTGGTTAATAAGAAGCCCCTAGAATTAACTCTTTCTAAGGCAGTTGGAAGCCCATTTATTTAAATCCTTCTAGGATAGTCAAGCCCTGCAATATTAACTCTTTCTAGGCCAATCTGTAGGCCATGCATTCACCTCGTGCTAGGCCCTAGGTCCTTCAATTGACCCTTTCTAGGCCAGTTAGAAGGCCATATGTTCAACTCTCACAGGCATTATGGTTATGGCTTCTGATTTCTTTATGTTTGTAAATTGTGTTGGATACTGCATCAAGGAAGCCTCCTGTTTTTATCTGAAGTCTATCAACCAAAACATCAGTATAATTTTGCTTCGTATTATGTTTGATCAATATTAAATATTGTTATATAATTTTTTGTTTTACAGTGAAGAGGGGAAGTCGAATGACGTAAATAAAAAGGCTGAAGGAGGTAGGCAAATCTAAGCATAACTTACATGTTTAGTTTGATTGTAACAAGCTAAACTATATGACATTTCATTTCATTTCTTTATTCGACAATCACGACTACGAAAGCAATTAATCATAAACAAGGTTCTCTTCTTTTGACTAATGCAATTTCTGTAGTCCCAAAAGCTATCACCATCTGGTCCTGAAGTCAGTATGGGCTTCTGAGCGTGCTCAAATGTTTGTCATGCTCTATTGCTTTCGTAGTCGAAATGCAACAATCAGAAGGTTGAATAAATGTCAATCTGGAACTGAATCAAATATTAGTGAATTATGAAGTAGAAACTATTGGTTTTGGGAATTATTAAAAAATTCACTATAAAAAAGGAAATGAAATCTTCTGATATAATTTGCATAATCCGAACATTTGCATCAACAATAATTTTGATTTAATAAATATAAATTAAATATAAATTTATATTCTGATCTGATATTCTGAGGTTTATCCTACTTTAATTTATTTAATAATCAATTAGCAATAGTATAAAAATGTATTTCTACTATTAATTGTTTTAATAATATCACAATGATTCAGTTCCATATTGTTGGTATGTTATACCTTTATTGATAATGGTACATGCCATTTGGTTTAGTTTAACACACAAATGCACTGGTGAACATTATGCACTGGTAATTTAAACTATGGCACGCTGACTATGCATTATAAAATATTGCACATGGGTATAAAGGTATACTAGATTTACTAATCAACTGTTCTTTTACTGATTCTTTATTCATTGTGTAAATTCTTGTTTGTTTTAAGGTTTTTTCTTTTTTATGATTCAAAGTAAAATCTAAATTTTGCTTAAATTTAGTGATTTAAAATTTGAACAAAGGCTCGTAAATTTTTCATCCATACGTCTTTAGATTTTGAGTGTCAAGCTTTTTTGAAAGTATGTGTTGGTCATTCTATAACATGGTTAGTCATCATGTGACAATGGTTTCATAGTACAGTAGTGGTAATACTAACGATAGTTTTAAGATATCATTTTTCATGTACTGTATGTGATACTGGAGAGAGACGATTGTGTTAATTCCTGGTATGTTCATAACCTGTTTAGATGAGATCCGAACTGGTTGAGACCGGTTTAGTTTTTTTCGCCTTTGGGCAATGTTTATTAATTTAAATCATTGGGGCATTGTACAGTAATAAATACATTTGATTTTTTTTAAATTTTGGGATGAACAACCTCACCTCTTGCTGTATCGTCTAATGGCCTTTTCACACTACAGAAAACATTGTGCTAACTATCGCCAAAAATATCACAGAAGAATATAAATGATTGAGGGCGTAATGTAGTATAGTTGGTCAAGCGAATTCCAGGATATATTTGCAATTTGGAGTGGAGTTGTGGCTTGGTGGTTATGATGCTTGTCTACCACTCCAAGGGTCCTGGGTTCAAGCCCGTCACATGTCAGGATTTTTTCTAAGGACCAAATTACCCCACTCCTAAAGACTTGTAATAAGACTTTGTTTATGTAGAGCATCTTGTGTATATGTTTGTCTTGTGAACCTCTGAGGGTCCCTAATGATCAGCAACAGCTGGATGGATCACCCTCATTAAATATGGTTTAAAAAAAAAAAAAGTTGAATCGGTGATTCAGCTTCAGCTATAAAAGAAAATTGGTGCCAGGCGGAAATATTTAGTCCTAAGTAGACCCCCCCCCCCCCCCCGAATTTAGGCACATCCCTGATTATATTGTCTTTACTTTTAAAATAAATTTTGATTTTTTAAATATTCTTTAGCACTATTTATTTCTTACATGATATTTATATACACTTTCTCAATCACATTTCATGGCATGTTTATCATTTTCTATACTAAATTAAAAACTAACATTGGGAATTCATGCCATATTATTTAAAATACTGACACTGACGATAGTCAAACAGACATTTTTAATACTCAATTTTTCTAAATGCAAATTATTTAATACCCTCTGATATTTTAAGCACTTAATATTTCTTCATCACTGACATTTTTATTTACTTTTCTCTCAATCACTTTACATCATGGATTTGGTGTATTTCTATGCTTAATGTATTATTAATAACTAACATTGAAATGAAAATTGTATTACTTAATTTTTCCACCATCTGCATGAGATGGAATCACTTTTTTTAAATCTTTGTTAAATTGAGATTTATTTTAAAGGGAATTACCCCAAATTAATAGAAAAATAATGATTATTTAATTTCACTTTGCCATTTAGATTATATTTTGAAAACACCATCCTTATAATTTCCTTTTGAATTTTTTTAATCAATTAGAAAATTGAATTTCCAAACTATACTAAGAAAAAGAATAAATTAATATCTAATTGTGATGTTATTCTAAATCTTAATGACAAAATTCATTCTTGAATATTGTTATAATTAATATATGGAAATAATCTCAAAATACGATATAAAAAAAACAATAATAAAGAATTAATGTTCCTTTGATTAATATTTTAATATCCTAAAAATAAAAATTGTATTTCTGTCATTGAAACATAAAGAAATTACGAAAATAAAAAATAATAATATTTAGACTATAGTATTAACAAAATCTCTGAAAATTTATTTTTTTTTAAACCAAAGTGTTTTTTCTTAATCATCAAAGCCAGGCATTTTCTGCCAGCCCGAGGTTGCCCTATTTGGGATAGTTAACAGTTTAGTTTGTTTTTGTTTCTGTGTATTTGTAACTATGATTTTTGTTTTAAAAGAATTAGAAGAAGAAATAGAATCGGATACCGCTACGTGGAAAGTCCGGTTAAAGAGATACTATGACCATCTTAACGTGAATGGAATTCATTTTCCTTGTTCCTATCCCCAATGTGAATGTCCTTGGGTTTGTTCGTGTCATTGTGAATGTTCTATAAAGAAGAAGACGAAAGATCCTGAAGAAGAAGGTTTTCTAGTTTTGTTTCCTATTCTGGTGAAATATTTTAATACATTTGAAATAAGTAGTATACAATAATCAGAAATGATGTAGTTAAATCGAAAAAGAAACTCCGATTTAAAATGTCTAGTAATTTTTTGGTGTAAAATGAATGACTTTGTTAGGATTAAATCATTCCTTTTGAATTCAAAGCGTGTAAAATACCATTAGACCATAGAGCAATATAGTTAGTTAGTATAGATTCTTAACCCACAGACATCAACTATAACTTGGACAGTCAATGGCAGATCTTAGATTTACCGAATGAAGGAGTGCTAACATTAAAAGAGAGGATATCAAAAAAGTAGTTTTTTTTGTCTGTCAAAGGGGCAGTACGCGCACGCATTGAATCCGCCCCTGGTGATATGTATTGATAGGTATACATGTACAGTAGACTTATGCGAACCATTGTAATTATATATGGAAATGAACCCAGTATGTAAGGTATGAACTGTGTGTGCTTAATCTAGGTACTAGGTATACCTACAAAATATAGTAGGTTATTTTGTGTTTTGACATTTGCCCTTTTATTTTCGTGAAAACGAAAGGTCGATATGAATGTTATTAATTAGTATGAATGTTGTACTTTGAAATATACTGTGTTTTTTTTCTACAGTGTTGATTTTGTTGTTTTATCTTTCAATTATTTGTAGTTAGATAACCAATATTATGTTATATTCGAAAAATTATAAAAAATTATTATTTCTATTTACTTAATATATTTTATATTAATTTTTGCTGCTTCATAAATATGTTGTTTAAAGTCGAATTGTGTTTTAATACAAAAATATTCATCAGACATTGTGAGAAACAGTAGTGCATAGAATCTGTGTAATTGAAAGCTGTTCACATTTAACCTTTGACCTAATTGATTTTTTTTATAATTTTTTTAGCTCCAGAAGGAGAGGAGGAGGAAGAAGAAGGGGTTCCAAAAGCAATTGTCCCATTCAGTTCCTTGTTCATTTTCAGTTCAACAAATCCGTAAGTTAAAAACTCTAAGACTCATTCTTTTCTTTTTATATCTTCTGTGGTCTTCCGATGCAGGTTTTGCCAGTATGATTTGCCGGTTTAAATTAGCTCCAACCGTTATTAAAAATGGTGTAAGAAAATTTATACATAACATAAACTCTTTTATATTTATTTATTATTTTATGTTTACAGCTTCCGTGTGCTGGTCCACAAATGCGTAATAAACAGATGGTTTGATATCACCATCATGATTGTAATTGGTCTTAGTAGTATAGCGTTAGCAGCAGAAGATCCGGTCAACACAGAAAGTGAACGAAACAAAGCAAGTTTTTCAATATTTCTGCTATGCAATTAGTGGCGTAACGCAGAGGCTGAAAGCCCCTGGTTTCGGCAATCTAAGGGGCCCTCTGATATGAGAACAGCTCTGGGGCTTCCGGCCCAGCTCTGGCCTTGAGTTCGGGGCTCCTAGGTTTAGCCAGTAAGCGCTCGTAGCTATTGCCTTCAGGCCCAGCTCTGGCCTTGAGTTCGAGGCTCCTAGGTTTAGCCAGTAAGCGCTCATAGCCATTACCTTCCGGCCCAGCTCTGGCCTTGAGTTCGGGGATCCTAGGTTTAGCCAGTAAGCGCTCAGTCATAGCCATTGCTAGCCAATTGTCACCATGGTCCATAACAAAAATAGAAGTTTGCAAACAATGATTGGTTAGAAAGAAATTTATTATCCCACAATGCACCTGTTTTGTTCTGATGTTTGGTGAAAATGACTGAATGTATATAATTTTTGCGGTATACCACGTATGTAGTTCTGAAAAGAACGGTTGAGTTTGACTGAGTGCTTGCTTGTATTTAGAACAATACATTGGGAGAAAAAAGGACACCTCATCAATATTGTTTTAACACATTATTTGTTTCTGTGTCTAAATTAACTAACTAACCCTAATTTTAAATTTAAAATGTTTATTGCTTGTTTCTTTTAGGTATTAAATTACCTTGATTATCTCTTCACGGGAATCTTCACAATTGAGTTAATTATGAAGATAGTGGATATGGGCCTGATATTGCACCCTGGTGCATATATCAGAGATATATGGAACATTCTAGATGCTACGGTTGTCATCTGTGCCCTTGTGGCATTTGGTGTTAATTCAACGTAAGTATTTTAATCTTAATCTCTGTCTACACTATCAAACTAGTTTGACAAAGAAATTGTGATAAGCCCAAATATGGTAGTAATATGCCCAAATTTACTAGTGATATGACATCACCATGTCTATATGGGCACCTTTAAGCATAGCTTAGTAGATGAAAATTTGCCTGCTTGCTAGGTATGCTTGGCCAAGAAATGTTCATTAGTTAGACCTCTTTATAGGCACTTTCACTACTGGTCTAGTGTAAATGCCATTTAATCAATGGCACAAACTAGCATGGCCATGACATGTGTAATTGGTGCCCACTTTACAATGTGTTGTTGCAAATTAATGTATGCATTTCACCTATTGGTTCATATTCATTCACTAGTCATTGAATGTTGAGCGGTACAGGATCAACAAGTGTAAACAGGACTTACTAAAACTTATACCCTACAGGATCAACAAGTGCAAGTGTAAACAGGGCTTACTAAAAGTCAGATTATACCCGCTTGGTTACACAGTATGTAAATTATATAAAAAATATATGTTCATTTGATTTTTTCATTTTGTAGCTCTGGGGGTGAAGGTAGTGGAGACCTAAGTACTATTAAATGTCTCCGTGTGTTGAGAGTATTGCGTCCTCTGAAAACCATCAAAAGAATACCAAAACTAAAGGTACCTCATTTTCATGTGTTTATTTCAGCATTTTTTTTTTATATATCAGGAGAAATTGTCTTAACTGATTATATATAATGTTTTTTTTTATATTTTTATTTAACCTTATTTATAGAGGGTGACCCTAAACAGCGTATGCTGACAATCAAGGGGCTCTCATGATGAGTTATAAGTGTGTGTGTGTGTGACATTGGCTGTGTATATACTAGTACACCGGGGTAACCTCCTACTCACCTCGAAAGATGTACTGGGTTCTTTAAATTGCACATGAGCCAGATGTGTACACTGGACCATGGTTTATACAGTAGTAGTAGTACTTATCCGAAAAGACTTTTCTACCACCACAACCATGGATCGAGCAATGTGTTTGATTTGTGGCTAGATACAAGTCTGTGTGTTCTACTTGATTGAAAATCAATATTACTGACATTTTTTTCTTATCATTTTAGGCTGTATTCGACTGCGTAGTACATTCAGTCAAAAACGTTGTAAACATCGCCATCGTTTACTTCCTGTTCATGTTCATCTTCGCGGTCATAGGTGTTCAACTTTTAAAGGGGCGATTTAATTATTGTACCGACATGTCTAAAGTGACAGAACCAGATTGCATGTAAGTTTATTCCTAATCAATGGAAACTGACAATTTCTATACAAAATATCCACACCTTTCCTTTCGTCTCTCTCTCCTCACCCCTTTCTTTCGTACTTATGTGTGTCCAGGATATGGAGTGTCAAAACACAACTTGTATACTTTAGAGAGGTTGTATTTTTTTTGCCGATTTAGTAGATTGAAATTACTTAAAAATAAAATAAAAATACAAATTAATGAAGAGAAAGCTAAATCAAAAGGTGAATTTAAATTGAGATTGTTTTTTACAAACACTTTTAAGAAGACACTTTCAGGACCCAACAAAGATTTCCTTTAATAAGGTGTGTTATATATTACCCCTTGTTGATTTCATGGAAAAGTGTCTTTAAAAAGCCAATTTACACAGCGAGCGGTAACGATATGCGGAAAACCATAAAGCTTGTCCCACATAGAATCTGAATCTATCCTGAGCAGAAACCTCTCAGCTGCTCCGTGTTGTGTGTAAGTGTCCATCTGTAAGAGTTCATCAGGAATAACAATTAACATGGATTCTATATTTTTATTACCATTACCACTCGTCTGTGTAAATTGGCCTTAATAGACGTCTCCTCTGAATGAGGATGGGCTCAATGAGGGGTTACTGTATTGTGTTAATACTGAAGAGAATACAACACGCATCAATGAGGACAATTACATTGCACTAACACATATCTCTTATTGTAATCTATATCTATATTTTTTTTTCAGGGGAAATTTTTTCAGATATGAAGGTGATGAGATTACTAGTGTTGAGGCACGAGTTTGGGAAAAGCGCGATTTTCATTATGACAATGTTATCGCATCGATGCTAACGTTATTTACAGTTTCCACAGGAGAAGGGTGGCCTGAGTAAGTTGAAATTACCCAAATATGGTAGTAATATGCTCAAATATGGTAGTGATATGACCAAGTTGACCAATTAGTAATGCAACTATAGTTAAACAACACACAGGCACAAAAAAAATAAAAGGTCTACACAGTGGAAGATTTCTTCTAAGCATTAAAAGAAAACAAGACAAAATATTAAATCTCTTTAGACATATATGTATTTATTTATTTATCAAACTCTTGCAATTCTGGCTTATGAGTGAATAAAATAATATAAAATAACAATTATAAATAGGCACGGATTAAAAATAGAAATGTATAAAAAACATCAAATAAAAATAACTACTTTAAACAGACTCCTCACCTCCGAACCTCATTTTTTTTTCTCTTTTACCAAGTTGAAGGGAATAAAAAACTGTATTCATGTAAAAATAAATATGTTAAAAATGACTTGTTAAAAACAATGTACTGGCGTGTATTTCATCTTTAATACAATTCACAGACTACATTTCCTCTCATTAATTGGTGTATATGCTTTTTTTTTATGTGTTAAAATTGTCTTCTTTTTTTTCCAGCATTTTAAAATACTCAATGGATGCCACAGTGGAGGGCCAGGGACCTTCACCTTACTCACGTACACAGATGGCCATATACTATGTAGTGTACTTCATTATTTTTCCGTTCTTTTTCTTGAACATTTTCGTTGCCCTCATCATCATTACATTTCAGGAACAGGGAGACGCGCAGTATGAAGATGGTGATATAGATAAGAACCAGGTGAGATAAATTATCTTTAGATTAAGGCTCATTATTTAATTGGTCAGAAGTTTGCCCTACGCTGACGTAATTTCGTACTTTAGTACTAACTACATTGAAACTACTTGCGAAAAAATTATTATTTTCATCAAAGACGGCGTAAATGCAGGTTATGCTTTAATAATGGTATGGTGGTTAACATGCTTGTCTTCCAACCCTAGGTCCAGGGTTCAATCCTGACCTAGTGCAGAATTGTAACTCTTTCAGCTTCACTCCTAAGCCTCAAATAAAATTTATACCTTTTTCTGCGAAACTAGAAATCCTTTGTTTTCTGTAAGAAAAATGTTTTTCTATTATTGCCGTTTATCGTCCACAGTCAAAACCGGTCTTTAAGATTTTGCCCATCCCACTACTGATTATTAATATTATTATTATTTTATTTATTTCATACTCATCCAACAGCGAGTAACGCGCCAATTACAGGATGGATAAACTATTTAAAATTTTACAAGACAAACATATACACAAGATGCTCTACATAAACAAAGACTTATTATTAAGTCTTTGGGAGTGGAGTTGTAAATTGTCATGAGAAAAAACCCTGACATATGACAGGACTTGAACCCAGGACCCTTAGATTGGTAGCCAAGCATCATAACCACCAAACCACAGTATTTTGTTACAATTGCCAAATAAATGTTGTATTTCAGAAACAATGCATAGAATTTTGCATTACTGCAAAACCTGTAGACAGATTTATGCCAAAGGATCAGACAAAGTTTCAATTTAAAGTGTGGACGTTTGTTGTGTCATCCCCCTTTGAATATTTTATCATGGCACTGATTGCAATCAACACGATAACTCTCATGATGCCTGTAAGTATCTGTTATATATAATAATCATATCATATTATAATGCCTTGTTATAAAAAAATGTGCTCTAAAGCATTCAGTGGCTTAAAATAACACCTATTGTTTGAGGTATTTCATTTCAAAAGATATTAACTATTTTTGAAAAGTTTTTTAAATGATAAAACTCATTAAAATAAATTATATACAAATTAAAATTGATTGTGAATTGAATATGGATATAACATTTTGAACTTATAAAGTTTCACCATCAGGACAATTTATGGGGAACAACTCATTTAAACCCCTTATATTAGAGAGTAATGCAGACTAAGGGTTGATCTGTTTCCAACTTCCATAGGCAACTTCTCCAATACATTCATTTATTTAGCCAAAACAATAAAGTAAAATACAAAAACAATTGGCAATGGATGGAAAAAGTAAACTAAAGTACTGTAGCCCGCCGCGAGCCTGGAAGTTCAAATTTGAAAAATTGTATATTTGTATATAATTATTATTTACATGTATGAGGAATAGTGGAAAAATGAATTTTTTTTTTTTTTTTTTTCATTTCATTTATTTTGTCTCACATAATTATAACAAAAAATAACAAACAATAGAGAGAGACAGGATTCCCAAAAGCGAACTAAATCAAACTATCAAGTGGGTCTCCACTCCACAAAAGAGTTGGCTGGAGCAAAGACGTGAGAAAATTTAAGGTTATCCAAGTTAATAGATACCAAAGAAAAATAATGCTTTAATAAATAAACAAGTTTAATAGAGCCCTCAAGGGGTACATTATAAATAGGCTCTTTTTTCTGTCCATTATCTCATACCATTATCTTTTACTGTGGTATATTTCTGAATCTCAAAATATACCAAATATATATTGATTTTATTTTGTTTTTGTTAAGTATTATGGATAAACAGTTTTAAATATATTTATTTTATTTTAGTACTATGATCAACCTGATCAGTTGGATGACATTTTGAAATACTTCAACGTTTTTTTTACAACAATGTTCACAGTGGAATGTATCCTAAAATTGGTAGCTTATGGAGTTAGGGTAAGTGATCTGACATTTAATTCTAATTTGCTGTCCTTCCTATACCATGCAATGTGTACTAGAGTTGAAATATTGAGGAGCATTGACATTGGGATGGTAATCAAAGGGGATAGAGCGTCAATGTTATTTCGCAACACAATCGGCGGTGGTAAGCCCCCTCCTAGACATAGTCTGCAGACCCTGTACACACGGGCTTGGGGACTTCTTTGAAAAGTTTCTTTGTTTTAACAAGGCTAGGTTTTAAGCTCTGTCTACACTAACAAACTTTATGTGACAGAAAAATGTGATGTGCCCATATATGAACACGATGATGTCATATCACTACCATATTGGCCAATATCACTACCATATTTGAGCACTCACATTTTTTTTGTCAAACTAGTTTGATAGTGTAGACAGAGTTTTTAAAAAAAACAATATCAACCAATCAAGTGGCAAGGAAACACAAAGGTGTATAAAATATAATTAATTGTTTTTTTAGAATTACTTCAGAGATGCATGGAATATTTTTGACTTCATTTGTGTTGTTGGTAGTATTACAGACATCCTAGTCTCTGAATATGGGGTAAGTTTTTTTTTCCTTCTATTTAAAACTGATAACTCTTTTCTTCCAAAAATGAAAAAGTATTCTAGTTAAGGCATGCACAGAAAGCATCAGTTTTAAAAATTGGCCAGGTTTTTATTTTTATCGGTATAACTTTGGGTTGTTATATATTAAAAATAGTCTCAGAAAAAGGTATTTATTCAAAAATTATTTATTTTGGTTTAAGTGTTGTTTACTAATTTACAATTGCATATATACCTTTTTTAGAACATAAAGTAAAAATGAAAATTAAAAAAAATTACTCGGAAAATGACGATCCTTACGTTTTTATTATATATACTTTTTTCAATTGAATGGCTAAAACCATTTAAATAATTTCATTTCTAACAAAAATAGATAAAAATATAACATCCATATTATTAACCTGCTAAAATTAACATGCTCATGTAATCTTTGAGTTCATTAACCTTAAGGTCATTGACCTGCTTACATCTGTGTGTGTTTGAATTGGTTCGATTTAAACTAGATGCTATAATAATGATGATAAAAAGATGTACCTCCCCAACGTAACCCCCTGATGATAAAGTACCTATTCATATATCATTACATAGGCCTTGCTTAAAATTAACATTCAAAAAGGGGTTTCTCTTTGTTTTAAGTGTACGGCAAAAATGCAAGCTTATTGTACCGAGACAAAGTGAAAAACTTTAATGAATAAAAGTCGACGCTTGGTGACGTAATATTTCACACAGGGAAACCCCTTGTATATTGTTTTTGGATGTACCTGTGCGAATAAACAGCTTTTTCAATTTACATCCTCCCTCTCTCCGCCGTCAGATAATATTATCTACCAATGTTATGAATATTTGTTTATATAATGTGTTTTAATTTTGATTTTGCTATTTGAATTTAAAAAAAAATGTTCTACTTTTGATCATTATTATATTCATTAATGTAAATAATAATCTGTTTATATATTACTGTCTACTCCTATGTCTTGTTAGTAAACCTTCAATGAAGGATATACATTACAGTAGTTAACCAGCCAATACCTAATATGACACCTCATCAACTGTTGCCACCCCTCTGCCACAAAACCCCCCTCCTGTGTTACCCCTATATATCCATTCCTCTCTGCTAACCATGTATTGCCTTTGTGTTTTTCTTTCACCTACATAGAAAGTAAGTATTAATACGTGGCCCTTTCTAATTGACTGCCACACACTCATGAGCTGCCATGCACACGAACACTGTGGAATGCTTGTGTTTGGAACCATACTTGCCTCTTGGGCATTCATGCACAAACAATTATGTAATCATAGTGTCACGTCTCTAAGTATATTCTTGCAGCGGCCTTTCAATCAATAAATCTTAATTAAATTTGTTAATTATATAACTTTAATAAAAAGATTATTTATGCTATAATTGCATATAAAATTTAATAATGAATGAATAAAATTATGATTTTGTTTTAGTTCCTAAATTTATAATTTGTTGGTGATTCCTATCTCAGGTTTAGTCGCCACGGATCTGCTCAGAGCATCATGTTTTGTGTCTTTGTGTTTTTGTTATTACTAATCATATAGATATCACTAGATGATAGTGTATTTGTTAAACTAACTCCCCCCGTTTCCACCCCTATATTTATTTATTGTTGGTTATTGTGAAATTTGTGTTATTAATTCAAATTGTATAATAATTCAAATTATACAAATTAAATACAAAATAATGATATTCAATGTTGTGCTGCACCACGCTAAATGTGTTAAAGAAACACTATCCAATCAATTTTGAACCAGTGGTCTAATGGTTAGGACATCTGCATATCAAGCGGAAGGTTTTGGTTCGAATCTTGCTTGGAGTGGCTTTTTCTCATTCTCACAGATTTTCACATCTTTACTGTTTCAACAAATTTATTTCTAAGATATCATTGGGCGGTTTAGTAATTATTATATGCCTGTGAATTTTTATTATATAACTCAATTTTTGTTTGACATTTTTCACAAAAACCACCATATCTTGCACTTTCGTTTGGCTGGTACCTACCATATATTTATATTACTAACGTGTTGTGTTTAATAATTGTATGGTAACGTTGTTGCTTGCTTTTTACAAAAATCAGGGTTTTTATACAGTGGAAAGTAAATGGATTCAGAGGTAGAAGGGATAGCGGGCAAGTTATAGCTACTATCTTTTGTATGTACAATGCATACAGACATGCTAATTTTCTAAAATATACTCTACTACCATACAGTACATTATTCTACTTGAACAGAACATGTTCTGACTGGACTTTCCTTCCGCAATGTGGCAATCCCAAATGTCTACAGACTAGTTATTCACGCCTGCAATCAAAGGTGCTCTCTAGCAGAGCCATCTGCTAGGCATCTTTCTATCTACCTCAGATCCACCTACTTTTTACAAACCTGTATTATTATGTAATCAATTGTAAACTCTTATTTAGATATTATGCACACTGCAATATTATATTTATATATCATATCATCCTATGTAATTTTATTCAAAAACTAAATTCTTTCTTTAAAAATACTTTTAACTTTTAGAATTTTATGTTTTAAAGTCATTGTATTTTATTAGGGTATTTTTATTAGATATATTGAAATGGTCATTTAAACTTCGCAATATATTCATAATTTAAAGTAATTTTAAATTAATACATCTTTTGTGTATCTTCAACAAATTACACATGTTTTTTAAACGTATACATTTTGTTAGGGTAACTTAGTGTTAATACTGTATTCTTACTAACATGTTAGAAAATTAAATTATGCAATATTTATGTAATACTTTGAAGTGCATCCTAAAATGATTTGTTGAAGTTTGTGAATTTTAATTTGCTATTTTATTTTTTCCTTTAGTTGCGACTTTTTTTGTTTCAGTTGATGCAGTACTAAAGAGACAATACATTTGTGTTATGTCTTGTATTTTGTTGTTTAAACACATAAATATTCTTTGACTTTGTGTTCATCTGCTGGATCACTTGACTACAATAACTTAATTTGATTGGCTGCTGTTTTCTATAGTTTTCCGAAGTTTGTCAAAAATTTCTTGACGAACTTGGTGTTTGTGAATTACAGTTTGCTCTTTGTCCTGATACAATAATTTTTCAAAAACCACTAATACTTAAAACATTGTTTATGGTTAGGCAAAATTCATTCCTGAAAATAATACAATTTTTGTATTTTTTGTATTTTTGCAGAGCAAATTTATTTTCAAAGAAATCTTTTCTTTATATTTCCTTCTATGATAATAAGATAAATTGTGTTGTTTTCACGTTATTCATTTTTCACCACAAATAGATATGTCTTTTTCCCATTAATCTTTTGTATTTCTGGTTTTTGTTTTTTTTGCTCTCTAATTTTTATTGCTGTTTTTTATCACAAATATTCCTAGAATTCCTTCGTCTAGAAGCTTCAAAATTCTAAAAAATTTTCAAAACTATTAATTTTCACACTTTGTTTTTTTTTTTATTTATTTTTTTTTTTATTTTATTTCATCATCACCCTACAGTGACCAAACGTCACCATTAACAGGGCTGAAAGTCGTAAAATATAACATATAATATACAAGCAAAAATCAACAGATAACAAGACAACATTTAAATATTACTGACATTAGACAAAACCTTGTGACGGAAACAAGCAAGGGAATCAAAAAAAATATCAACAGATCCATCAATTTTACAATTGTAACAAATGTGTGTTTTTTTCAATGTATTTGTATTTTATTGATAATTAATACTTATAGTTGATTTAATTCTGAGACACCTTTACCACTGATAATTGTTTGAAAATCGAGAAAATTGTTCCAGAAATGTACCTTTTTGTTTTTTCCCCGTTTAATGGTCTCTAAAGGGATTTCTTAGAAAGTGTCAAAACACACTAAACTATTTTTTTTTCAAATTTGTTACACATTTAAAGCTTGATATCATAAGAAAAAAGATCTGTTGATTTCATTCTGAATCACACTATCAATAGGAAAGGATATTTTTTCATTTGATGTGAGTTACTCTACGTGTTCTGCGCTTTTTTCTCCATAATGATTTGACTGTCCTGTATTGTGTAATATAAACCATATAATACAAACACACAAAACGCACTTAGTACTAGTCATAGATTTAAAGATTTCTCTAGATCCATGTGCATGCTACCATCTGTCAACAGTGTCTATAATCCAGATATCTTTTCGTTGCGTTGAATATCAATATTTTTTATCAAATTATGTCACTTAAATACTTGACTTATAAAATTAAAGGTTTTTTGATGAATTTCAAATTGCATGTGGAAATGGCATGTTGCAATCTATGGGACAAACTTTCGTACTGCTACTATATATAAAAAAATAGGATAGATAAGCAAAATAAAAATATTTAAAGTCTTAAAGGGTGGCGAGGAAACTGATCTCTCTCTGTGTAGTTGTAAAAGGGTATAGCAGGTACAAATAACCAGAATAACTTAATTTTTATTTGATATGACACACTTTCTTGTTTGTTTTTACAGGAGGGATTTATTAATTTGAGTGTTTTGAGGCTTTTTCGGGCAGCTAGGCTCATCAAACTTTTACGTCAAGGATCGTCGATTCGAATCCTACTTTGGACTTTTGTGCAGTCTTTCAAGGTAAAATGATATTTCTTATGACTTTGTAATATTGCCTTCCATAGACGTTATTGTATTTACATACTCTATCTAACCCTAGTTATCAGCGTGAGCTTTTTAGTAAGAACACTAGACTATTGATCTTCAGGTGGTTGGTTTAAGTCTCATCCGAAAAATATTGAGTCTCCCTGGTGTAGCACTTCTATAGGGCCCTCCAACACTGGATAGTTGATTGAGGCTGCTCATGCTCTGGGGCTCCTTAAGGTCTGGGGCACATGAGTTTAGCCAGTTAGCGCTCATAGCTGTTACGCCACTGAATCTCCTCAATGTACTGAGTATGCAGTACATTTTTATAATGGAAAACCATCTTTATACACTATACAAAACAAGTTGATAAGATGTTTTTCAAGTTTGTTAAACATCAGGTTGGTTCTACTCTATGGGTTCCCAAACATCCAGAATCAAACATATTTACATTCATTTAACATATTTTGTTTTTCACTTTTTTTACTTGTCTTAGGCATTGCCATGGGTATGCCTATTAATTGGAATGCTTTTCTTTATCTATGCAATTATTGGAATGCAGGTGAGTCTTTTTGGCAGTATTTTTCTCTCTCCCTTGTCTGTTTTTATCATTTGAAGTTAGAACCAGGTCCATGAATCTAAAAAGTCATGTGTGATACACATACAACCATGTTGTATCATATTCAGCCTTGTGCGCTGAAGCATTGCTTTTTAAAATTATAATAGACTTGGTGACTACAGAAAATACTCTATCTTAAATGCCTGCATTGATGTTAGACAAAAAATGCATTATGTATTTATTAAATAGATTGTAATAGGAATTTTAGAAAAGAATTTACCCTATACATTCTTTCCTAAAATCCCCTATTAATATTTATTTAATAATTACATTATTTTTTGATTTGAAAAATTAACAAATAATATGTTTCGCTTTTTGGGGGGGGGGGGGGGATAGGAGTAGCAGATATGTCATCAAAATCAGGTTGTTGAGTGTATTGAGAGAGTGATTTGCAATGATGTTGAGTTAATGGTTAGATTAGATTATTAGGATAATGCAAAACATTAAATATCCTTTTTTGTTTTTAAACAATTTGTGATTAAAGTTTTTTATAGTATTTAGGTAGTTAATTTGTTTGAGTGACATTATTACAGTTGAATTTTGTGATTAAATAACGGAGTTTAATGATCGTAATGTATCGTAGGTTGAGTGACTGAGCGGTTACAGGGTTCGAAAATTTACCCTAGCAATTAATTCGACAACATAATAATTTGCTTTTTTTTTGGCTGTTTGCTTTCTCATTTAGCTAGTTAGATTTGCTAGTTGACAGAAAATTAAATTTTAAGCTAATTCAGGGGGGGCACTACAACAACCAATGGGCATAAAATTTGAGCCGGTTTGAGGTTCTTGTCCATAATTCTGGTGGTGGAAGTCACACCATTGTTCTGGTTCAAATTCTTCCCTGCCCTGTTATGGTTTCAACTAATGCACTCAATTCTAGTATAGCTGTGTAGAATAGGATTTATCATGCCAAGAACCAAGGGTGGGGTAGGGCGGGAGGGCGATACATAATCTACTGGCCGATTTCTTCATAGGTCAAAGGTGAAACAACTCTAAAGGGACTGGAAGTCTCTAAAGGATGTGTTAACTTTATTTATGCTTTTGAATCTAGATATTCGGTGATATTAAATATTCTGATACTTCAAGCTCTATCAACACGCACAACAATTTTCATAACTTTTTTATGTCGCTCCTGCTATTGTTCAGGTAATGTTTCACTTCTGGCAAAATGCCAACCAAACAAATGTGTTAGACCAGGGAGTATGCATAGGTGTGTAATAACTGCAAAAACTACAGCAGTACAAAAATAATATAATAATAAAATAATAATATAAGGTCATTATGAATACACAACGTCATTGTTTCTGATTCTGGATGGCAGAGACTGTAATTGAGCTTTAAAGTTTTTGCATTTTTTACATACCTATTCACATTCATGGAAATCTAGGTCATCAGTTGAAAAACTGATTTCACTTAATCGTTCAAACAATAAGCATTGGTGTTTTTTCTTTTTTTTTTGTTTCTCTCCACACACGCATGCAACGCCATCAGATGTTCGGAAATGTAGAACTCAATGATGAAACAGAGATTAATAGTCATAACAATTTTCAGCTGTTCTTTACAGCTCTTCTACTACTATTCAGGTAGACCTAATCTAATAGCAGAAACATTAAAAATTGTGTCTGGTGTCCCGTCTATATATCCTTGTCTATTGATCCTTGATGTAACACCAACTATCCTATCATCAATGTGGAAAAAAGATGTTTTAATAAATCCCAACCTGACACTTACCTTTTACCCATATGTATTGGCTACCTCTTTGAAATTCTTTACTTCTTTTGATTTTTGTTAAATTTGACTGCGTTTACTTTGATATTCAGTATTCCAACTTTTATATGTGGTTTCTGAACCTAATGTTTGGTTTATTAGACGGGAATATGTTTCTTGCTGGCTGGATAGTAGTCATCTTTTTTGGAATTTTATCTTGCTAACACATACTAAGGGGCTACATTATATGCTTAATACAGTACATGATATCAATGCATTTGTTGTATGTATCTTTCATCTCATTTACACTTTTGGGCCAACCCTACTGTAAGCTCCTCAAACTAGGTTGGAACTGGTTTAGACTGGCATATGCAATCAAGCGTGTCATATTTGACATATATTTTGACCTACATCAAAACCATAGAGCAAAATATTATGGTCAAACAGTGACCATAATGTCACTCATGAATAAAGACAAACTTAACCAAATAGAAATGGACTAAAAAAATATAAACTCCCTTTTAAAACACTCACCATCCTTTAGGCCAGTAAGTGTAAATGGGGTGATGATCTTTTATGTAATAACCATCTTTGTTTTTATATTGTTTAAAGGTTTTACTAAATGTATTCGTTGCTGTCTTTACAACCAAAATAGCCTTTTCATACCTGTACAGTGTTCCTTAACTATTACTATTCTTCCTTACCTATCAATTTCCTGCGTATTTCTTTCTTATTAATAATAAAATTGCTATATAATGCAAAAGAAAAGATAAAAAAACATTTTTTAAAAATAAATTAGAATTCAAAATTTAATACTTTTCTCAAAAAACAAGGTTTTAAAAAAGTTTGGCGTATTGCATGAAACTCCTTTACTACATGTGCACCAACTAAAGTTACTTACAGTCTGTATTTAAAGATGTATTGTCCCTTTGACTAATTCCAAAAAAAATTAAAAATAAAAGATTTCGAAAAAAGGTGGGTCATTTTGAAGTATCATAATAGTTATTAACTATCACCAAAAATTTGTAGAAAAAAAAAAATTTTTAACTGAAATACAGACGTTTTTTTGGTAAAAAAATGACTTTGACTTCCAGTCAAAGTTTTCAATCAAAACATATCCCATAATGAAACGCGCTTGTTTGGCTACTCTGTATGCATAATCATAAAACTTCCTCATGATCTGTGTGAAAATACGTTCTTAACCGTGACGAGTTGTAAACAATCCTAATTTAGCATATGCATAATGCGTACTCATGGTTTGAAATCTTTGTTTACTTTCGCTCGTGACGATTTTCCAGATGAAATGTAATCAAACTAATTTACCTGTTAATTACGTAAACTTGTTTTTTGCTCAAATTTTCGACTTAAAGTGAATAACTTTAATATTACTTTGATATGGCCACTTTAAATTTAGAATATTTTGACCTTCATTTTTTTGTGTTTCAAGGGACAATACATCTTTAACTGGTTTAAACTGGTTAAATGTAATAAATTAGTTAACCAATTATTAAACAGTATTGTTTTACCAGTTTACTTTGGTTCAAACCAGATTAATCTAGTTCTTTATAAAACAATGTGATAAAATCAAGTTAAAATCAATTCTTTAATACTCTATGTACTTTTATTGACATATAATTTTATTCTTTTGAATTTCTTTATTTTGCTAAATGTTGCTATTTATGTTTATTTACAGTAGCAGTTCTCTGCTAAAATAAATATTGTCATTTCTTTAGTATTGTGTAATTCTATTGTTCAAAATAACATGAAACTTTACTGCAAAACTAACCATTATATTTTTTAAAAATCTTTTCTTGGGAATAAATATGTTTTTCTAAAAGAGAAATGATTATTTAATCTAAAAGCATTTTTGTGAAAATATAAATAAAATTGTAATATTATTTACAAGGAAATATCAAAATATTATTTTAGCGCTCAGGTCGTGATAAAAAATATGGCAAATATGGCAAATCAAGCACGCACAAAAAGGATTATTAAATATTTATTAAATTCTCATTTTCTCTTTATAAACTATATTATAAAAATAATTATTGTAACAAATAATGTTCAAATGTTCGTCCAGAAATGTTTTTTAATTCAAAAAAGATTCTCTACATTATATAATCTTGTTTGAAAAAAAAACCAATTTACATTTAAATTGACTCATATTGAGAAAGAACTTCTAAATTTTATAATTTTTTTGTTTAAAAAAAACAAAAACAAAATCATTTGGCTTTAAAAGTGATATTGATGGTCTAAATTAAAAGCTTATAAATTTTAAAATATATATTTAATTGTCTTATTGTAGAGACTCTTTTTGCAATTCAATATATCTTAGAGGGCTATATAATAAATGTTGTATCCCTTCTTTTGTTTATTATGAATGTATGTATCTTAAGAGCATATTTTCAACAAAACTAAACAGGTTTAAAAAAAAAAAATATATCAGCTAGAATGCTTTAGAATGCAGCAAAATGGCGGATAGTTCAAAATAAAAGTGTGCTTTTGTTTTGCAATATAGACAGAAAATATGTATACAGTCAACTTTCCCGTTTTAACATTAAACATTGTATTTGTAATGCGTGATAATAGCCTGTTGTGTAGAAGTTGCCTTTCTAATATTAAGTTAAGATATTGCTCAAATCTTCTTTATACTTTTGGGGATTTTATTCAATTGCATGATTTGCATCTTATCCTAAATTTATTTTCTAAAAAATTAACCATATCCAAATAATTTAATATTGAAATTATAGGCAATGCCACCGATTTCATCTTTGACTCCGTATTAAATTTATATTAATATGCATTTTTATTGGACGTTTCTTAACGTGTATAGGTGTGCAACAGGAGAGAGTTGGCAACTGATTATGTTAGCATGTATATCGGGTAGAGCGTGTGAAGGAAAAGCAGGAAATGAATGTGGATCCCCATTTGCATACGTATATTTCGTTAGCTTTATTTTCCTTTGCTCATTTTTGGTAAGTAAATTTAATTTTTTTACAGTCTAATCATGCCTTTCATTTGTGCACATTTTTTTTCCTCAGGGGTCTTTTTTTAAAATGTTGGAGACACAACATTTATAAATGTGAACAAAATAGTTTATTTTTTAAAATGGTGATGTTTCTACTGCTATAAACCGGGTGTAGACAAGATTGTACTGCTATAAACCGGTGTACACAAGATCCTACCAGTAAAAACCAGTTTATACAAGATTATACCTCTATAAACAGTTTATACAAGATTCTACATCTATAAACCGGTGTAGGCAAGATTTCTACTACAATAAATTAGTTTATACAAGATCCTACCTCTATAAACTGGTTTAGACAAGATTCTACTGCTATAAACCGGTGTAGACAAGATCCTACCACTATAAACCAGTTTAGACAAGATTCTACTGCTATAAACCGGTGTAGACAAGATCCTACCACCATAAACCAGTTTAGACAAGATTCTACTGCTAAAACTCTGGTGTAGACAAGACTACTATAAATCTGTGTAGGCAAGAATGTTCCAATTCTAATAACATTTGTTTTGTTTTATTTTCAGATGTTAAATCTTTTCGTTGCTGTTATTATGGACAATTTTGATTATTTAACAAGAGATGCATCAATTCTGGGTGCTCATCACTTAGATGAGTATGTTCGGATTTGGGGAGATTTTGAGCCTGCGGCAACGTAAGCACTTACTATTTTGATCGCGTTACAATTTATTATTTTGTCTGCAAATTTACTTTATTGACATCATTCGATTTTATATGTTAAAATTATTTTGTAACTATATTCTTTTTTCAGGGGGAAGATAAATTATGAGAAAATGTATACCATGTTGAGGAAAATGGAACCTCCTGTAGGATTTGGCGCAAATTGCCCTGTTAGAATAGCTTACAAGGTTAGTAAAATGTTTCTAAGCATTTTTAAGGTTTTTTTCATATTTGAAATTACTATACCTGGAATAGTATGCAATTTCAGCCACATAAAGTCTGATCCCACTTGTTTTGAAAAGGATAAGAATTTTTTTCAATTATATAATGTATTTTGTCTCCTTTCTCAGCGATTGATCAGAATGAACATGCCACTTAACGATAAGATGGAGGTCCATTTTACCACGACATTGATGGCTCTCATTAGAACAGCATTAGATATTAAAATCGGCAATGGTAAGTCCAAATCAAATTTAATCTCAGTTTCCCTTCAAAACCCCAAAATTCAATTTAATTTCAATTCAATTCAAAATTTAATTTCACCACAACAGAAAAAAGTATATAGTAGATAAATAACATAATGGTTTGATTGGAATTGGTACCCACTGTAAGTTTAATAGCATAAAAAGTGTAAATTTCAACAAGCTTTTTTTTCATTTATCCTCAGTTGTCGATCGTGACCGTCACGATAGAGAATTACGAGAGGCTGTCAAAGTCTTCTGGCCTCGATTACCGGAGAAGAAAATAGACCTTCTGGTCCCTCCAGACTGTGGTATGAATTTTATGTTTTAGCTTTATGTATAATGAAACTTAATATAAACTTAATATAGATAGACAAATCTTGTTACATATTACATTAAAAAGTAATAATATTTAATCTTGAATCCAAATTAAACTTTATGAAATTTTCTATATGATTTTAGTAATTTAAATTATAAAAATATAGTAGAGTTATTTAAATTAAGAATTAGTTACCGATATATGTATTGTTCTCTTTTTCATTTTCTACAGCTCTCTTATTTATTTGTGTTTATTTTTTAATTCTGTGTTCTTTCTTTTCGTTCTATTGTCATTTTATTTCTTTTTGATAATGTTAGGTTATTACCCAACCTATCCAAAGAAGGTTTACGGTATGGACCTCTCGTTTGTCGTGCGTTTGACCTCAAATGACCCATAGCTTTTTTTAAAAGTGTATATATCCTTAACATTAATTTGCGTATTTTCAATTAACTTAAGAGTTAACAATTGATGTGTCAAAACAACCTGAAAGAATTAATAGAGAGCAAGACGGCGCAATGGTATGGTATTGAACTTGTGTGTGAGAAGGCATAAGTTCGAGATCTGTCCGTGCTATCTTGTCGTACAGTACAGTAGAACTCCTATTAAGGGAAAGCCTTTGCCACCTAACAAAGTGTCCGCAGTGTATAAATTTCAAATTGATGGTAAAGTGTCCCCTGAATAGTAGTGTCCCAAGGCTCTACTGTTGTATCATTCAGAAGGACACTATATGTACATGAAAAATTGTCATCAATTCAAGTGTGTTTCCGTTTTACCGTAGAAGGCCGAATTCGCATTTCCTCACTTTCTAGGGATCATTTATATATTTACATTTTTTATTTTGTCATTATTCCTTTGTGAACAAAGAACATGTTGAAGAAGGCAGGTGTGATGAGTGTAAACGAAGGAAAGGTATTTAATACAGAGCAAACCGTCCGCCATATGCAAAACACAGCTTATTGCATTGGAAACGCAGTGAAGCATGTCCTTGTACTCTAATAATTCATATCCTGCTACATTCCCATATGCGGTCCTATGTGTTTTTAGAGCCTGCAGAAGTTGAATATTTCATCATCTTTTTAAAACAACTTTAATGTGTACCTAATAACTCTTCCTTAAAAATCTACCAATACAATAGTTTTTCACATATTATTATTATACAATATATTAAAATAATTCATAAAAATTTCCCATAGTATTTTACCTGCATGTTTGGTTCTCAACACTTGGTTCTGTCCACGAATTCAAGTGCATCTTTAACCGCTAAACAAATTTAGCATGCCAACCTTAGCATTTGCAGTCCTTCCTAATTAAAACATTTTAAACAATTTAACTCATTTTTTTATTTTTCCAATGTACATAAGTTATGCATTCATTGTATATTCCTGTTGAACAAATCACTCCCAATTGTTTATTCTACTAGCTATCAGATTATGGTTTCATATTTTTATCCTAAAAGCTCCAACCAAAAAAACCAATGTTTACCATAAGGAGTTTCTGAACCTTGACCGCTGACCTATCTATTTAACTAAATGTCATCAGTATTTTTATTAAGAGCTTACAGTAATCTCTGCTAAAGGAGATAGCTTTGGCTATAACATATTTTTTAGACAAAACAGAAGCAAAAGAAATAATTTATCCACATTTGCTGTTTTGTATGTGTATTAAATAAATAAAATGCTTTTTGACTTTTTGAATTAGGAGATTGATATCTAAAATATTGCTGTTTATTCGTCAGCTTTTTATCCAGCTTTTTCCTAATCCTATATACCTTTGTTGTTGCCATGGCGCTAATAATAAAGTTTATTGACGACCAAAATACCTGTGTAATTTAAGGAATGCCAAAATTGAGTGGTGTTTTTTTTACTATATATCTGGAAAAAAAACACGATAGAAAATGAAGTGAGCAATATATTATATTTGGCAATCTTAACATACTAATAGAATGTGTGTGTGGTTTGTGTGCGTTTACTATTTTAAGATCATATTTTATACAACTTAATATACTATAGCTATCTTTGAATACATCGGTAGAATAAGATGTTTATTTATGTTTATTATACTGCTTATGAAAATGCATAGATACAGTATAGTGTGAATAGTAACAACTGATTCAATAGATAATATAATATAACTACAAGTGAAGCTGTAGCTTGATGGTTAACATGCTTGCCTTCCAATCCCAAGGTCCAGGGTTCAATCCTGACTTGCGTCTTTTTCTACTCCACTCCCTAAGCCTCAAATGAGATTATACAGTAGCTTATAAGCGAGAACAAGTTTTTAATTCTGTTATGGAAAAGTTCCTTGCAATGAATGAAAAAAAAATTTTGCAGATACACAGTATACTGTATTGTTACTCATCTACCCAGCTTATTCCATTTATGAATAGGAGGTGATAGTTTTCATGGGTTTTCAATTAATTAAGTAAAAGTCAGAAATGCATAAATGCATGTCTCACTTCCACAACCTAAGAAAAATGTGTAGGACTCGTAGTCAGGGTTAGAATTGGGTTTTGGATCACAAAAAAGTATGGTAGATTAGTATATTGACCAGTTTTCTTGATGCACGGCCCTGCGAAGAACAAATCATGCAACAAACTGGAACTTGATTTATCTGCAGGTTGATAATATTAGTTAGATAATCTCTTTTAGCTTGGTTATAAATAGCATTAAAACAATTTGGTTATTAGACAACAATTTTTATGTATGTGATAATTTAAACGGTCGGAAATATGTTACTCAAAAGTGGTATTTTGTTGTACTTTTTCATTTAGGTTTTAATAATAGTGAGTATTATATTTTATTTTGAAATATTTCTTTTTTGGAAGGTGGCAGTTGTTTTTTGAACCCTGTAAATACTTAAAAATTAATTTTGGGTGAATTTTGCTGAAATTTAAGAATTTTTTTCTGTTTTTTAAATGAATTACTGTCGTTAGGATTTTTTATTTTTTTGCCATAAAATGTTTGTACGAACATACAAGCTGTTCTTGTGTGAACCGAACCTAAACTCTCCAGATGTCAAACCTGGAGTCATAACTTAATACCTTACCAGTTTATATCATTTACACATTATACCTTGGAATTTATCGCTGGGTGATTTTAGCATTTGTCTTTTTCCATACAATAAATAATATTTTTATTATAAACTTGTTGTTAATGTTCAATATTAATTTTGTAAAATGTTTGTTTCAGATTGGAGAAATGCTTTGCGTTTTTAAAATGAGCTCTTTTTGCATATTTTGGATAAATATTTCTACTTGCTTTAATTTGGGATATCGATCAACAGTTTTTAATCCAATTTATACCTTTCAATTCTCTTTCATTTTGTTTGTCTTTTCTATGATTTAGTTATTTTGCGGCTTTCGTCTTTTATTTCAATCTTTTGTGTTTTATTTTTAATTTCCCAATAGAAACATATGATATATGGTAAGGTATATCATACAAACAATTTATACATATATATATATATAGAAAATTAGTTTTTTGATTTGCTTGTTGTAAACAACATTTTTTCCTTCGACCAATAAAAAGTATCATCTCCAATCCTTGCCTTTTCCTTGATGCAGTTTTGTAGTTTTGCAACTAACAAAATTAAATCCATTTTAAAAACAGCAGTTGTATTCAAAATATTTTTTTGTAATTTTTAACCCTTTTGAAAAAAATAGTTAAATATTAAACCCATTTAAAGCAATTGATTTTAGTTTGATTTTCTCATTAGCTCAATTTGGTAAAATTGTTTTTTTAAATCCTTGCTGTTTAATCCCTTACTGCTGCTTTGAAGTTACGCCTAAAAAGGGTGAAGATACAGACTAGCAGCTTTTCAGATAAGACCTTTAGTCGGTGGTAAAAAATGGCCTGTTGTGTACAGTATATGTTATATAACACAGTAAAAGAATCTGGAAAATATTCTAAGTGTATTATTTAAAATTTGGAAAAAATCAACTATAAATAACTTCTTAGAGTGTCGTACAGTACCATTAAGCTCTGTCTATTCTACTACCAGACTTTATGTTACGAAAAAGGTGATGTGCCCATATATGGACATGATGATGATATATTACTACTATTGTGTGACACATCACACTTTTTTTATCAAACTAGTTTAATAGTGTAGACAGATCTTACTGTTTATCTATGGCGATACCTGTGGTATCTGACAGGTATAGTTATGTTATTATTTCAGAGCTGATTGGTGAAAAGTTAACGGTGGGCAAGATATACGCTGCATTGTTAATCTACGAAACTTGGAAAGAGTACAAGACGAGAGCGAAGAGAGATGGAACTGCTAGATTGGTAAGATAGATACTTTTTTACCTTATTTTGTTGTATTTTTACCTTATTAGGAATTTGTTGTTAATACTAAGTCTATTTTGATAATGATCATCAGTGTACATTGATTCAGTATTATCTTATTGTAATATATCTTGTATAACTGTTATCAAAATCAACTAACATAATTTTTGTTTCATATCACTTTCATCATAAACATCATCAACATTTATCGTTGGAACTATCATTTGGTTTATCATTTATCAACATCATTATCAAATATCTATCATATTAACATCAAATGATTATTATCACTAATATTTTGAACAATCTTATCAATATACCGACACAATTGTTAAAGTTTAGATTGAGTATTAGTGTTGTGTTTTTTCCTTCCTTGTGTTACAGTCTGTCTGTCTGTCTGTCTGTCTATTGTTTATATATAATATACTTGTACTTCCTAAATTGTCTCCACAGAAGATAATACAAGCTGTTTACCTCTCTTTGTGTTATTTAGTTAATTTATTTCAAATATACCCTTTATGGAACAAATTTGTTTAATAATATCTTTTTAATGTACTAAGGCATGCTTGCTTGTTTAGAAATCAAACTATCAGCTTTCAGAGGGATCTTTTAAAAAAATATTTTAAAAAATAAAAAAAATTATAAACTATAAAATACTGTATTTTAAATTATAGTACAGGAAGTAAGAGAATTATTAAAGATTTAATGCACTCACCGACGGTTGATTCTCCTTGGTAGAAGTTGAAATGCAAAAAATATATTTTTTTAATTTTAATTTTTTACCCATTTATCAGATTATTGATTATTATTATACAAAAGTATTTTTTAAATAGAAACGACAAATATTTTTTAAATTAACTAAAATTTATATAGAATATTAATTTCGTGCATGTGTAAAATGTTATGATAACCAATAGGAACATGAAGTATTTTATTTAATTTGTTTATAACTGTTAGCATGTAACTGTACTGATGTGTTTTGTATACAATTTCTGTTTATTAGTTTATGGTAATTCTGTTTGTTGTATTGTGTGGAGGAGGTGTGCTAGAGGAGGTAAAAAGAAAACGTCCAAGGGAATATAATAAGATGAGATTTGATGGGTTCTTCTCCATAGATATGCTAGTTAATGCTTATTGTGCTACTGAGAGGCAAGCATCACATTTTTTGCTATCATGTCCAGAGTGTCACATGTAACTAAAATCTGGCTACTATCAGGGCAAGCTCATTGTTCTGGCTACAAAGACAAGCACCCCTTTTTGATTACCAGGGCAAGCATAATTGTTCTGGCTACCAAAGCAATTGCCTCATTTCTGGCAACAAAGGGCAGCTAGGCCTCATTGCTGTTTGTGTTGCCATCATGTTTTACTCCCATGAGCCATTGACCACTGCATCATAGTGCATGTTTACTTTGTTTTTTTTACAGACCTTTTTTTTTTGTATAGAAAGTTTCTTTAAAAAAAATATGCTTATGCTTATAAAATACAATAAGTTCTACTAGTTTATTATAATATTAATAATTTATTTCTTTTTATTTTCACAATTTTGTTTTTGTTTGAAACCATACATTTATAAGATTGTTTTTGCACCTAAATTTGCATAAGCATTTAAAGTAATTAAACTCCCCTTTGATATGTAAATTTACTTTTGAATATGCATAATGTAATATACATATTGACTTAAGTATAAATATATGCATACATTTATTTTATATTTTGAATAATTATTTATTAATTCCAAATATGCATAATAATTTAGTAATCATGTAATTCCAAATTTAATTTATATATGCAAGTTGAATTCATATGTGTTTGTTTTTGTTTCTTCCTCCCCTGCTTGCTGGAACCTGTCCTCCTCACGGAACATTGCATGATTTTAGTTGAAATCTGTTATTGTAAATATTGTAACGCTAAATTGTTTTTGTCGCTTCTTGTCTTGTTAAACTGTCTATAAGCTTCCATCAAAATTATTGTTTCAAAAATGATATGAATTATTATTATGATGAATTTTATTTTTATATTATATGAATGTCAGGCGGTTGGTGAAAAGGTCGCACATGGCCAAGACATTACAGAAGCAGTTTTCCAGCTAAAATTTGTTTGTTAATAAAATTCTTAAAACTTTCAAATTTTAACTTTGAATTTTTAACACATGATTATGTGCCTGTTTTATACATGGAAGCAATGATAATATTTCTTGAGGACATTTAATATTGATTTGGATTTTAAATATATAACAAAATCTGTATAAATTAAAAGCAATGGAATTGGTGCATTTTAAGGCTAATGAATTTTATTTATTTTTATTTATATGTGCTTAAAAGTTTACTTAGTATCAAAATTCAGAAATTTGTTTTATTCTTTAAAAAATATTATTTAAAATTTTCAAATAAAAAATGACTTACTGTAAACTTATTAAATTTCATTTCCAAACATTAGTTTCTACTTAAGTTGTTTCTAAAAAGAACCACCATATTATAGATTCCCGAATTATAGGCAGGCATTTTGCAGTAAGCAATAAATTAGCATAATTTTGCCTAAAAATGCAGGTGATTTTTTCTCTATGTATGTAGTAAAGCTTTTCGATTAACAATAAATAAATTCAGACTTATTGATAAAAAACCACTACAACAGTCATTCAGATATTTTGGTACTAAGTTAACAAGCATGCGCCCTCTATCATTATTTTATATCTCGATAGGAAAACGCTTATTATAAGTATATTATGAAGAAGCACCCAAATGCCGATCTCAATGAACCCAAATACAGGGCACTATTTTCAGACGACTTTTTAAAAGTACGACAAAATTGGGCCAGTATGGTACCTGTTATTGTCCTCTTGTGTTTCTCTCTCGCTCTGTGGTTTGTGTGGCAAGTGTTGAGAGTGGTAGTTTCTTTGTTAATTTCATTATTTTTTGTAAGATTTTTTTTGTTACTTTGTTTTCTTCAGCAATTGACTCTACTGTGGATGCATTTTTGTAAAACTTGTATAATCAAAAGGGTGTACAGATACTTCTCTTTATATTTGTCTGTTTTGTATAGAATTAACCAAAAATATGTTTCTGTTTCTGAAATATTGTACAACAATTGCTTTGCTTTTAAAAGAATCATTGGTATTCAGAAAATTACTTACATAAGGAGAAAATTTAAAATTACAGTTTCAATTTTTGAACATTTTTTTTAAACCACAATTTATATATTTTTCAATTTTATAAAATATGTTAAACTGTATAATTTCCATAAAAACAATATTGACAAACTATAATAATGATAAAATTAGAAAGCATCTTCCTAACATTTAAAATGGAAATTCACTTTGCTTGGAGTATAACTAACACATTGAAAAGATTGAATTTCAAGCTTATCATGGTAATAACTATTACAAGTTTTACAAAAATGTTCCCAAATAATTTGTTGTTAATAATCTTCTCCTTTATATCAATACTCTTCCTTGTCAGTATTATAGCTGATAGAGCATCCTGAAGAAGGGCTTTAGACGTCAAGTTGTAATCTTTTCTTTGTCATCTGAACTTAATCTCAATTTATTGTGACTTTTTTATTATTTAAAAAAATCTTTTCTTTTAGGACGTAAAATTTGTGTAATGTGATTCTCTAGTTATTATCAGTTAGGACAACTTTTTTTTAAATTGTGTCAATATTTTTTGTCTTAATGTATATTGTTTCTTCGACTGTTTGATGAGTGTTTTGACTTCCAAACATCTTTGAATTTTTGTTTTTTTCTGTGATTAAATCCTTTTATTCCTGTTATATTCCCATATACTTGGTTTCTTGTTTTTTATCTACCCCTTTTCACTACAAATTTGTTTTTTTGTAAACCTACCTAAACTTTTTAAAACTATTTATAATCATATACTGCCTGTCATTATTTACAGTTTTTTTATTACCTATAAAATATTTTTAATTATCTAAACTAAATTAAATATAGAAAATGTTTCTATGCTGACTGTTTATATTTATATGTATACGTAATCCCTAGATTGTCTTATTCTAATCCACATCAGTTAACTGGATTATCCTTGTTATATCTTAATCTAATCCATTTAAGTTAATTGGATTATCTCCTTTATGTCTTAATCTAATCTATTTAAGTTAAGTGGATTATCCACTTTGTCTTATTCTAATCCATTTTAATACTCCGGATTATCCACTTGATGTTTTATTCTAATCCATCCGTTTAATAACTGGATTATCCATTTTTCATGTGAATTTTTGTAATCCTTGTTTGTAATCTCTTAAAAATCTTAAACATAGTAATGGTTCCGGTAGGTGCACCAACTCTTGGTTCTAATGTAAATTTTTATTTTAACTGTCTCTGTTATAGCTATACTGTCTTTTTGTGTACTATTTCTATGTTTTTTCTCTGATTTTTATATAAAATCAATTCTACACTACATTGTACACATTAAATTGTGTAATTTTTTAAATTACTCAATCATTATATGAAATCTATAATTATATTTATAATATAATTTTAATTGCAAGATTAAAATCAAAGGTGTAGTAAGATAAATATATCATTTTGTTATACTTTGTATATTATTAGAAATATAAATTTAAGGAATTTTTATTTTTTTGCTTGAGCGTCTTTTGATTAGGCATGTGATGTTTACGATAAATCAGGAAAATTGTTTGCAACAAACACTTTTGGGATGTTTATACGCACATTTCAAGATTGCTCCAGTGTTATTATGTCTTGCGACTGTTGGAGCAGTATTTTCTGTCATGCGCCCTCTATTGTGTACGGCAATTTCAGTTGTGGATTATGTCCCCTTACTGCATTTATCTGCTTGCTTTGTTTTTTTTTTCTCTCTTTCTCTTCTTAGTCTGTCGTAGTAGTAATTACTATCTCAAACAGTAGTGCTTTTCGGCGAATTTTTAATTAAAATAGGCATTTGCATCCTTTCTGTGTGTTACTACAACCCCTGGCAATGCATAGGTTTGCATCTTATTATTCTGGCTTCTTATGCCATGAATGTCAACAATAATATATACTATCCCTTTACAATTGTTTGGTTGTATATCCGTGAAATATTTGCAGTCATGGCGGATGATACGTAGCATGCATTGTTGTAGGATTTTGGAATGCATAATTTACATAAATTATTAAACCGGTGTTCACACAGTGCACCTGTGATGTATCACTTTAGAGACAGGTGTCATTTTCTGTTTTATTTATATGTATGAATGCTCTTTTTATAGAGGGGAGTGTTTGCCTGAAAAAAAAAATGCTTGCTATAGATAAAATAAATTTTATATGAACATGATATTCGTTTCTCAAACAGCTGCGTGATCAAAAACGAAAGGAATACCTGGCAAAAGTGGAACGTCGTAAAGCGTTGGAGCTAGAGCAACGATCTCGCTTACAAGTTCCCGCAAATAATAATGTCTTAACTCTAACTGATCAGCCGCAAAATGGGTCCATTCAGGTATTTTTTTTGTTCACTGATGGGTCATTTTTTTTGACATATTTTCTTTAAATATTTTGGTGAAAAGCAAAAACATGCACCCATTCTGTATGCTTGTCTAATTCAGCTGAAACAATGTTGAGCACATTATTAATTGGCACATTCATATTTTAACACTATTACACTTGTTGTACATTTCATATTTTAACTCAAAATGATATTTCATTTATAAAGAAAGCATACAGAATATCGAGATGTTTTATCTGCTTTTGTGGTTGCTATAACACATTACATGCTTTTCACAAGGGTGGAATTCTAGGTATCATTAATTTCTATTCACTTTCTTGACCATTTTTTTACTGCATGTTAATGTCTTTTGCATATTTAAAAACTTGATTTGCATATTCCAGGTGTTTGCACTGCAATATCAGAGGGACTGCATTTCATAGACGCTTCTAATTACCATAATTAACCAATTCATCTTTCATAGCTTTTATGAAATAATAATGATTATAGGGCTTCAACTCATCGTTATAAATATGCTTTTCATTCATACGAAACTTTATCTCTAATTAAATTAATATTTAGGGAAATTTTATATAATTATTTTATAATATTATAATTATTTATTAAGTATAACGATAAGGTTTTAAACACATCAAATAAACGTATGCTATATTCCAGTCACGGAATTAACCTGTTATTTTTAGCAAACAATTAGTAACTGTTGAATTTGTAACCAATAAAAACACAGAATTATTCAGACATAAATACAAGTGGGCCATATAAATATATTTTTATTAAGACCAGGAAAACAAATAGCACAACACATTAAGGATCCTGAAGCAGACCCTTATAAACTAAGTAACCCCTTGTTAATTTATGGCACTTATATGGCAATACTACTGTAATCTGATGACATTTTTAATATTCTATCTATTTCTTGGTCAGCATTTACATTAACTATAATTTGCACCACATTGTTAAAAGTTCAAAATAATTAAAACTGTACATAATTCATTGGTACCTTATACTAGTATTCACAATATTGAATAGGCTAAATCTTAAACACAGTTGTACTATATATCCATCTAAATAAACACAATATTAAAAGTTTGTGTTTTAGTATTTAGTTGTATTTGGTAATATTTTGGGTAAATAAATGTATTAGAATTTATAGTATAGTAGTCTGCGTATACTTGATTGGGCTTTTTTATTCATAGATTCTATGCATCCAAAATTATTAAAATTGTGACTAATGGTTTCTCAGTGGGAGATCTAAGATTTTAAAATAGTGGGGGCGCATAATACTGCCGACTGCCCCTCTATTGTATAAAATGCATCCACTAAAATTATATAAACAAACAAAGAATGAATCTGACAGATCTTAAAAACATAGAATCTATGTATAAATGGTTATTGGTGACAATGGGATTATTTTCTTATTATTTTAAGTAGTGAATTAAGCGGTTGAAACGTGATACTAAGCATCAAGACTAAGGATATAATACATACAAACAAACTCTAATGTTTATCTTTTATAACCAAGGCGCAATTCTCAAAAGCAACAAAAACAAAAATAATTTTTTTATTATATAATACAAATTATAGTTTAAAATAGCCCGTAGAAAAACAATAAGATTGTCAAAAATATAAAAAATTTTAAGCAGACTGTTTGTTAAAAGTTATCATGAATAATTTATATTTTCTAAATTTACCAACTGCGTCTTTGTTATTGCTATATTAGTATTATCTCACCATACCATAACATATTATTATGAACTCAAATTTCAAATTTAACAGTTATTTTTTATAGACATCCAGCCATAGCTGTTTCCTGTATAATTTCACATTTTTATTTACTTTATCAATTGGAAAATTAAAAGAGCTATAATAAAATTCTTAATAAATTTTAGATATATTTAACATTATTTAAAGATTTATTGTCCCCAAAAAAACATGAAAATGAAGATTAAGTAAATCAGACTTCAGACCAAAAAAATATTTCACTTTATAAAAAGTGACAAAATAAATGGTAAAATTCAACCAAAACCCCACTGACTTCCAGTCAATTTGATTATTGTTTGCTTTAACATCTAAAACAGTTGTGTCTGTAATTTTCCATTGGTTTTGCTCTTTTTATCATGTTTCAAACATACTAATGTGGTAGTCTTAGTTGGGATTTACAAGGCAGACTAACTTCATTGATTTTTTTTTAAATTTATAAGTAGATTTGGAATAACATTTCTTCAAGGTTTCTTCAACAAACTCTCTATTATACTTCTTTCTTATCATGTTGGTGCTTAATCTCTCAAATCATTGTTATCATTATCATCACTTCCATCACCTAGCAATAACAATTAAAATTACTAACTAATTATGAAGAAAATGCAGTAATAAAAGTCATTTACTGTTTATGATTATGAATCAAAATTATTTTTTTAATGGAAAATTTGATGAAAATGATGAAATACAACCAATAATAGTTATATTATTAAAGTATTAACTTTATTAGTATTACATTTACAGTTAATTTTAAAATTCAATTTAGAAATAAATTACAGTTTAATAACTATTTCATCATTAAATTTCTCTTAGAATGTTCTCGTCTGCTTGAAAAAAATAATTTCCTATCTAATACTCATCAAGTCTAAAATCATATAAATTATATATATAACTTTTAATATTTTAACTTGTTATTAATTTATTGTGCAATAAATATGTTGACAATCATTAATTACCATAATAATTAAATATTTTGGTGAATTAAATTAATTATTAAAGATACATAAATCACAATTTTGGTACAAATTTCTCATATTTGCTATCAACATGTATAAGAAAAAAGTATTTAAATCTACCTTTTATGTAAATACTTAAAAGATAGATTTTCCTATATCAGATGTTTTCTTTTAATTTAATGTTTTTTTAATTTCAGGACTCTATGGCGTAGATTACCAAAGCATGCAACAGGTTTTGACGAAAAACAGAGGCTTGAATATTTTTTATTTACCATAAATACAATTTTTAAAACTTTTATTTTTTCTGAAATATAAATATGTAAATGTTAAGGGTTTTATATTTCTTTTGTATTTTTAAATATTATTGGAACGTTTGCGGTGTAAAAAGGTTTCCGCAATTGTAGTATCAAAGGCAATTGTACATATGTTGTTGAGTGTTGGTAATATTACAATACAATTATAAAAAGTGCAAATAAATATAAATAATTGCAGCTGTCCAAGATCGACAGTAGATTATATTGTTTATTTTGATGGATAAACTATGCAGGGTATTTGAAAGGATCCATTCTAATCTTCGGGTAACAGTCATAATATGATTGACGGTATTAATTCCTCTTTCTTTAGATCTATTGTAATGCGAGTCATAATATAGATAGAGGTATTTATGTGGATCCATTCTAGTATTCAAATAACAGTAATATATTGTTTTTATTATTTCTTCTTCGGAATCCATTTTATAGTGTGAGGGTACAGATTTAGGGTATTTACATGGATCCAATCTAGTATCTCATAGGATCAAATTCTTTAATTTTCAAATTTACTATTTTTTTTCTAGAATAGTTTTTTTGATGGACGTGTAATATTGGCAATGCACTCAAGGTGGATATGTTTTATTGTAGATAATTTTATCGTGCAATTCCAATGTTTTAAACATTCCATTGAGTTTGACAATTATTTTAGCTAATATTTATTTTCGTCATTTATATAACTTTAATCTTATATTTTTTTACTATTCTCAATATAAATCATTATTTGTCAAAAAACAAATTAGTAATCATAATAAAATTATAACAATAAATAATTAGTAATACTTAATCATTTACTAATTAAAACTGTGACATTAACAATAATTTAAATTAAATTTGAATATGCAAATATCCAAAACCATGTGTATGCAAATGATGTATCTGGACTTAAGTAATTGGCATACATAAAATTATATAATACTATGTACATATATGTAAATATGATAGACTATATAAAATATAACTATTAATTGGGTTATATGGGTACTTTAACTTACAGTATTGTATTATTAATTCATTATTCATACTCATTTAATCAAGTTTTTAAGATTTTAAGCCAATTTATTAAGATTTGTATAAGGCTATTGATACAATATAATTATCTGAAAATTTTCAGTGAAAATATATCTATCTACATTTTTTCTTTTAGTTAATGGTAAAGATTTTGCTTCCATTTGAGGTGTTATTCGAAACAATTTTTTCCTTTATATGCAAAAATCAAAACACAGATATAGCAGGCTACAGTTATTTTCTCTAACTATAAGCAAGATAATATAAGACTCTTTCTTACTGAAAATAATTAATATAAATAGTTTGGTAAATGGTTTTGATTATAAGTTCAATTAAAAATAAAATATCAGCTTTTGTTTAAATTAGAAGGGTTTATTGGTTAAATAGTCCATTGCAATTTTAATACAGAACTTGTCTGCTTATTTATAGCAACTTTTTATGTAACTCGGATCTTTTAACAAAGTTTATAATTTTAATTTTGTCTAAATAATAATAATGCAACATTTATATTGTCCTGTTTCCAACTAAGACATGCCTTTTACAAAATGTTACGATTGATTCGCTGTTAGGACATGAATAAGACTAACATAACCAAATGTCATTCCTATGCAGAAACTTTGTAATTGGTGGTTTTTATTTTGTTATTGGAAATAAATTTTAAAACTTGAAACAAAAATTTGAGAAAATGTTTGCTCATTATTGAGTTTATCAGCGTCGCCTTCACATCAGTTGTTGATTAATTATGGTGTTTGGAGTTTTTTGTTGATTCTCTGGTTTTCTTGGTATTACATTTTGGTATTAATGGTTTCTTGTTGGTATGGTTTTGGTATATATCTGGTGTTTGAGGTAATGTAAGGTACATATTCTGGTTTAACGTGGTACTTGGTTTTGTTAACAAATTAACGTTGGTATGTATTGAATATTTTTATACAAATGCTCAATCCATTGTCTTTGGATTCACAAGGATATCAAGTTTTATAATTTTTGACTTTGTATGGGTTTTTTCTGGATTTGTGTGAATCCTTTGGTGTTGGTATATGGTGTATTTGGTTTACTTACCTTGGTTGGTTGATGGCTGTTGTATATACCAATGTTGTATTTAACCGTTCATGTATGCATTGGTGTTGGAACATTAACATAACATTATTTAGCCAAAAAAAACCAATAAAAATCATATTTTCAAAATATATATATAAAATAATATAAATTTATTTTGAAGTACTATGTGTTTTTTTCTAAACAAATCATTTCATTGTTTCCGTAATTTCATTCACAAATTTCTTTTTCAGCTTCTTTATCATTTGAAATCAATTTTTTTGTATTGTTTTTTGGGATTTGTTTTGTACGTTTGTTGTGTTGTGTTTTTTAAGATAATTTGATCAACCAGTGTGGTTAAATGTTCCATATTGATTTTCATCAGCCTTCTCAGATTTGCAAAAGCTTATAGATGATAACATTTTTTTTAATACATTTTATGAATTTTTATTGCCTTTTTAATTGGGTATTTTTGTGGGAAATATTTTATGTAGATTAGTGGTTTGGGTAAAGTTTTCAATATTCATTTTAATTATTAATTAACTTTATGGATAGATTGAGGAGAGGTTACTATATATAACAACTTCCTAATAACAGCACTCATTAATAATTCATTAGGTCTCCATTTGTAATTAGCATATCACAGACCAATAAATGAATAACTTCTCTCTTACCTACAAATTGTTCTGTTACAATTGTCGTCATTTTACACTTTTTATTCTTTTGTCACTTGTCACAGACTGTGTCAATAACCTTTGTAAACATTTTTTTCTTGCATGAATTGGTCAATTTTAGATAATTCAAGACGCTAAGCAGGTAACCGCAAAAGAAGTGTTCACCCCTAACTTATGTTCACCTGGTTCACCCAACACAATTTGCATGACTTTCTTGATATCTTTAATTCACAATTTTCTGCACTTTTATATACTAACATATCCACACATCTTCTGCATAAGAGTCTTGTCATTTTTACAGTTATATGACTATACCCTATGATATCCAAACCGGTTATATATATATATTTTTAACTATTTATCTTTTATCATATTTATATACAGTAAATAGTGCTATAAAATAATTTATTCATATTTGAATAGTAAATTCAATCCCTGAAAGTTTTATCATTACTTCAATTCCTTTACGCCCAATGCAGAAGGCACGTTTCGTCAGAAATGCGTTGTATAACCAAATTGATATGTGGCCTCTGTGAATATAACTATGTTTTTTTAATACACCATAAACAAACCAATAAGCCACTATCAATCTGAAATTAAACCATGTATAATTTTTGAACATAATAATTAAAAATTGGTTACTTGTAATACCAAATTTTAAGGGTGGAAAATTACAAATTCAAATTTATAAAATTTAAAATTGTGCAAGATGCTTTTTGTAGAAACAATGTGCACATTTTTGAACAGCACTGGAACACACCCAGTTACATTCGAAACATATACGCACACAGAACACAAGGACACAAATGTGATTAGAGCGGATATATACTAGTGATAGGATTGTCCATTTTTCCTCCTTGTTTGTTGTGATGATAGTCTAAGGTTTCCTGAAATTAAGCACTTAAAAAAGTGCATGCATTTACTCCATTTTTTCCCCATTTCTTGCATGATCTTTTGGTATATTTTAATCATGTGTTTTTTTCCAAATTTTTTTAAGAAGGCTTGTTTTACTTGCCTTGGCATGATTCATTTTTAATTATTCCATTTTCAAGCACAGGTTTCAGAATTGATATTACAATTTGTATTCCAAATAAGAAATTAAAATCATTCATTTCTTTTATTACTATATCTTACCCTATAATTTGTGTACATCAATGTTAAAATAACTATTTTCCATAAATAGAAAAATTGACCAAGTATACTTAAAAATAAATATTCTAAATTTTAATTTTATGCAAATTTAATTGTACTAATTTGAATATTATATGAATGTTACATACATCTTTAACAATACAATACAAATCCCTATTCCCTCCACTCAGGAGGTAACTGTATGTTTCACCCCTGTATATTACTTAATACTGTGTCTCAATGGCACCTGAATTAATAGAACGTTGTTATGTATATTAGCAGGTTTTCCTCTTATCCCCATAAAACACAATAATTATATTGTTTGGTATATCTAGCCCAGGTTCTATATACCCCTATATTCACCCATGCTTAAATTCTGTACCTGTATAATATTCAACTATATATTGTTATCTATTTTTCTTCACATTTTTTCTTCATGAATAGGTTTGCGCACATTTTTCCTATAATTATCATATTATATATAAATATATATATAAATATATATATATAAATATATAAATATATATATAAATGCTGTTTATATATTTATTAGCACTAAAATAATTTCATGTCTGCAGTTCACTATGAAATTAACTATATCACCGCTTTGTCTTACATTTTATCATAATTTTTTGTAGCTTTATCAAGATTTTTACTTGATAATAAACATTTTTACATTTTAATAAAATGTTTAGACTGGAAATTAAATAAATAAATTAGATTTTGTCAACTTGTAGGGAAGAACAAGCATGTGTTGATCTGTGGTTAAATAAAGTTAAATAAATTGAATTGTATATGGAGGTGTACTGTACCACACATCTTTGAACTTAAAATTCAGTGGATTAAAATCCATGATATTGTGGTCAGCAATATAAACATTACATTGCCTAAATTTCTTTGTTTCAAGTTTAGATTCTGTAACTGTTTAGACATCCAAAATTATTGTTCTGGTCCATGTTTAAGAATTTGATATTAACAAAGAAAATACAGTAGTACAGTACTATAGAAATTAACTTATTTAAAATGTTAATTTAGTGGTAAGTATATGGTGCAATTCATTAAATACATATAATATTATAAATAAGTAATAATCTTTTCTTTCATTTACTTTTGTAGCAAACGAAGATGTTCAGTGCTATCGCTAGTGTTGTTAAGAAAGAAAAAACAACGCAACCGATGGACGCAGATCATATTCAGGATAAGGAATTGGAAATGCAGATAAAAAATGCTGCGCCTGTACACGCCCTACTAAACATACAGGTGGATGGAGCTCCAAAAATGAGGGCACAATCACCTATGCCGATCAGGTACTATATGTAATCTAGTATTATTTACAATTAAAGATATACTGTCTCCCGAAAAGATGAAAAATGAAGATTAATAATTAGATTTTGAATAGGAAATTTTGTAATTTTAATAAAATAAATCACTTCAGCAGAAAAACGGTAAAAAATTATGTTTTCACTTATAAAATAACAAAAAAAAATAGTTAAATTCAATCAGAAACCCATTGCTTTAAATAGATTAGGTTTTTTAAGGTAAATCATTTTTTTTCAAAGTGAATAACTATTATGAAACATAAAAATGGCATTCAACAACAAAAAATTAGAAAAAAAAATAATTTCAGATGACAATATTCAGGTGTGTCTTTAAATGGATGATATTATATATTGTGCTATGTTAAATAATGCTTTAAAAGTGGACTATAGACTAAAATTAGTACAAGATTGTTAGAAGACCAGGCTAAATTTGGTAATTTTTTTTTAATTGTTTATTATATTCATAATTTTTTATCTTTTAGACAAAGTAACAGTACAAGTAATGGAGTTAATAGAAGAGGAGGTAAAGACTCGCCCAGCGGCTCAAGGGTATGTTATGTTGCTTTGAATTATGTTTGTCATAATATGGAGTATAAAAAAAAAACAACTACAAATTGCAATTGCCATCTATATAATTTGCTCGTATCAACAAATTTAAATGGGTTTTTTTTCTGTTGGTCTGTCTGTCTGTCTGTTCTATAAGTTCTTCATTGTTTTATATTAATATCACACGACCGTTACAATTTCTCACCATTTTCTTTTGAATAATATTTATAAAACTATTCATCTATACAGTATATCTTCATTCATTGCCTTAATAAAGATGTACTGTTGTTTCTTTACTAATAAATTGTTAAAAATGATTTTAAAATAAAATAACAGTAAATCCAAGTTATTCTAAAGCAAATTACTAAAAAAAATGACAATGCTGTGGGTGTAAGTAAGTGGTTTGATCTCAATGGGGATACAAATAAAATAAGCACTGAAAAAATGACATGCTGTGGGTGTAGTGGCTGGATCTCAATGGAAACACAAAATGACATGCTTTGGGTGTAGTGGCTGGATCTCAATGGAAACACAAAATGACATGCTGTGGGATACAATCAAAATAAGCAAAAAACTATAAGATCAAAACGAACAGCCAAATCAATTCCAAGCTTTTAGATGTTGTTCCTTCTTCCTCCATCAGGGTTATAATATTTGTTATTGTTGGTTCTGCAATGTGCCCTCTAGATCTGCCACAAACATTACATTCATTCAAATTTGTGTTTTATTATTAGTAATTTTTTTCCCACCATGAGAGACAGTGCATCTTTAAATAATATAACCATTTTGTGTTGTTAAATTGCTTGCTATAATTGTAATAACTTTTTGTTTGGTTTTACTTGTGCTTCTATGTGCTTTTAAATGTACCCTGACAGGATGGCCTAGTGGAGGGAATTGTATTGGACAGTTCTGATGAGGAATATAATGATCAACTGTATAGCTTATATGTTAATAACAATGAGGTGATCTGCGTGCATGAATTAACAACTTGCCTTTTAGTGACTGTAAATGATCAAATAAAGTCCAAGTGCTTCTCATGATGCATGCTTGTTCAATACAATACTTTATACCTCATTATATAAGTGGCCCTCATTTATTGTGAGTGTGTCCTTGTACAAGAGTGTACCTATGCCTTAAACCATGGAGAAATAAGTTAACTTATTTCTCCATGCTTAAACATAGGAGAGTGGGCTATATTTTGAGTGTCTCTCATTATTAAGGTACCCTCTTACAAGAGAGTACCTATATCCCTTTACATAGGAGAGTAAGAGTGCCTCTCTCTTTATGGAATCATCTTAATGCAAGAGTTTACCTTTACATAGGAGAGTAAACCACATCGAGTAACGCTTAATAAGAATTATTTGTTGAGTCAACCTCAATTAAAAAGTTTTTAAGGTGTCCTCAAGAAGATACCATTAAATCCCATACATAGGAGAGTAATAAAGAGTGCTCCTCAGTCCCTTATACCTTAGTGCCTCTCATTATTAAGGTATCCTCTTACAAGAGTGGAGCTTTACAAAGGGAGTAACCCTGATTGAGAGTACCCCCTCAAACAAGAGTGCAGTTATTGGAATGAGTGAGCTGATGAGAACAAAATTCTCAGGATAGTCATTGTGCACTTAATCACGACTTATTTGATCATTTTAGGTTTGGTATTCTTTATTTTATGATTTTAGGAATGCTTTTTTTTCTTTTTTGGGGGGTGGAGGGGTTTTTGCATGCAGTCTTTCATACTTTTACATCATTAACATATCAAAACAGGAACAACAAAACTCTTTTTATTGTGCGCAATTTAGATCCAAAAACCTTTCTCCCTAGATTCTGTTCTTTCAGTATAATGTACAGTACTGTAGTTGATACCCAATTAGTACCATCAGAATATTAGTACAATTCAGTAGAAATGAGATCAGATTCTAGGATGTTTTTATAGGCTTGCACTTTACTTTTATATGATATTCAACTTTTTTAAATTTTTTTGTTTTATTATTATTATTTTTTTATTATGTTTAACAGGGATTTGAGATGGTGGATATGAAGCATAGAGATAATCCCGATAAAAAATCATCATCCTTAGATCGCAGAGTAAGTTACACCACATTAAAAGAACAAACCAAAATATTGCAACATCACATACAAATTTAAACCACTGAGTCGCAATACCACTTATGATTCTATAATAATCTATAGTTTTAGTAACCATTTTCAGGTGTACCCATCTTAACATTTATAATGTACTGCTTTTATTTTTAAAAATAATAATAATTTAGGGTAATTTAATTACAGATCAAATCAATCTTCCTGCATGGTTGGTACCATGCAAAAGACTGATATCATGTGGTATTGTGACATCACAATTATCAACACTTCGATACAACGCAATACTCAAAATACAAATTCAAATCTTTACAAAAATATGTGTGCGTAATTTGTTTGTTGTTTCTGTTTTGTAATTAACAAATACTTGTTTATTGAGTAATTTTTTAAACAACATGGAATGATGCATTATTTATCAATGAAAATACATTATATGATATTTATATATATATAGATATTAGCATCCAATCACATGAATATACCTAATTCATTATTAATAACGTGCATCATGTAATTTGCCTTCAGATGTCTCCCCAAAAGATAATTTATGCTAATATATTGATTTACATGTGCCATACATGCAGATGACATTTGATCACATGTGCCATACATGCAGATGACATGTGATCACATGTACCATACATGCAGATGACATGTGATCACATGTGCCATACATGCAGATGACATGTGATCACATGTGCCATACATGCAGATGACATTTGATCACATGTGCCATACATGCAGATGACATGTGATCACATTTGCCACTGTAAATGTATGTTATACAAAGGTGCACCGGCAGAATGCGCTGCTGCTTTTGCACTACATGCACAGGTGTACTACATGTGAATCACACCTGTATATTGTGTGTGTCATGTGTAGAAACCACCACAGAATGTGTGGCCTTGTGGTGCATTGCCTATTCACAACCCTTTGGCCTGATTTAAATATTAGTTGTTTTTATTTTTTACTTGTTCCTAAATTCACTGCACCTGTCGACCCTTGACCCATGTTATAGAGAAGGGCTTTGATGCTCTTAGAACTAATTGTATAGTAGTTCAATCCTTACAACACTCTGGGATATGTATAATTTATGTTGTATCGTTTGTTTATCCCAGAGTGATGTACAGATAGGGTTGTTCAATGTTTTGCACTTTATAATCCCAGATTTCTGCATGTTGGTTTAAATCACAGTGCTTAACCCATCACTAAATTACTATTTCATTTTCATGCACACAAATAAATATACCACAATAAGTTTGTTCATTAAAACTTTGTCATTTGTTTCATAATTTTAAGTAATAACATTCATATTTGATTGTAATTATGAAAGCCTGACAATGTTTTTTTCTATGGCAAGCTTATGATTTTTGCTTGATGTGTTTGACCTTTCATTTTTTTTTTCAATTTTTATTTAAAAGCAACCGTGGGACAAGCATGCAGATTTTTACGCTTCCAACCATACTAGAGCTAGGCCTTCTCAAGATGTAGACTATTATCCGTTAGATAGAGATAGGGGTATTGAGCGTGCTATGCATGATCAAACTCGAGGATTAGGCAAAGGAAGGGGACGGGATGTTAGCAGAGATAGATATTCACCGTTTGACCAACTCGAAGGTCTTGAAGATTATGCAAATTATTCCGATAGACGACCTGTTATTCGTAACAACCTTAGTGACCCCCATATGCGCCCGATCGATCAGTACACGCCGACGAATAGATCGCGTAGAAATTCCATTAATGAAGAGGCTAGAAATGATCGTAGTTTTTTCGATGATTTAAAAGATCCTATAGATGAAAGCATGGGAAGGCATCAAAGACGTTCGAGATCAAATGAAGACGATAGAATGTCCAGATCGAGTATGAGTTTATCGCACCGTGGTAGATCACCACATCCTGGTTATCAGTCCTCCCCCCGAGAACACAGGCCTTTTAATATTCCAGGCCCTAAAAATGATACTAGAAAATCTAGCTGGCCACATCCAAATGAACGTGATAATAGGTTAATGGATCCCAGACCGGGTAGTAAAAATATTAAGCAGCTTGGAGTAGATATGCCAGATTTTCATCACCGTCGTTCCTTCTCAAATTCACCCACTAGTGGATTAGATTCTAACTTAAATTTCCCTCGCAATGAATCTCGGGAACGACATTCAATTGCCGCGATAAGTCCTAGTAGTAGTCAATTCGACGTACAATCAAAATCTCAAAATAGTCTTCCAAGGGAATCTGACCAAACCCACAATAGTAAAACAACAAACGATAGGTTTTGGGATGGTCGTAGTCCAGGCAACAGTATATTAAACAATAGGCAACCGCGATCAACTAATCAAAATAATTTAGACAATAACAGACTCGTAGACCATCAAAATAACAATAACCAAAGAAGGGACCTTGCCATGTCGTCGTACGATAGATCTTACAATAACAACATAGATAGGACAACGGATAGGGATGGTACTGATACAAGAGCATCGAGGGACAGTCGTAAAACCTTGGATCCGACTTCTCAGAAGCGAGACAATTCCGAGAGTAGATTGGAGGACTCGTTCAATCGCAAACGCAGACCTGGGTCAACGAACTTAAGAGAAGAGGTGATTGTTGTTATACTTGTATTGCAATTTCAATGTTATACTGCAGAAGTAGTAATTATACCTACATACATGTGGTAGTTTACCTCTCCTTTGTATCAGATTGATATATATCAATCAATTTAAATGTGCCCTTGTATTTTAACTTCCACTGCTAATGGTAGAATTTTAGTCATAGCCGATTTAGCCGTTTTAAATGACTAGTCGATCCCTGTATTTGGTAGGATGCGTTTTCAGCAAAGTATAGTTAGGAGTATACCGTAGTAGATGAAATCTGAAACGCCGGGTACTTAAGATTTTAGACGATACTGCATGCTTTATATCTGTCACCATTGTTTACAATGCATGAAATTTTGATAATGTGTTTGATTTGATTTAAAAATAACAACCACAAAAGGTATAAAATTCTCAAAACAGGGCACGTTTGCATGGCCAACCATTTTGTTTTATTCTCTACAAATTTATTTTCAACAAATTTTCTCCCCTTCACTGAAATGGCAAAATCCTCACTGGAGCTTTTGAGATTTAATTAATTTCTTCTTAATGACTTCTTTCAAATTCAGGTTCCACATGTTTATGTATTCATCACAAACTCATTTTTGAATTGAATAATTATTTATTCAGTGAAATGAATATGCATTGGAAACTCTGTTTAAAGTACCCATTTGACAAAAAACAAATATTAGGTTCTTAACCATGAAAGCATGGAATGGTGATAATTATCCCACAATAGTTTGCTTGTTAAAAGTCCTTAAAATAATAATTTTAAACATGTTTTTAATGTTTATATTCCAACATTCTAGTTGACATTTTAACTTTAACTCCCTAGAATAGTAATTTTTCATAAATCACTTTTAAAACAAGACTTTGTCTAGTTTAATCGCTTGTTTTTTGATATGCATGTATTTTGTGTCCTTTCTTTGCATTTTTCTTTTTTTTCTAATTTACCATATTGATTTGTGAAGGCTGCAGTTAGACAAGAGAGGCATACTTATGGGGATGGTATGTCCCCTCCCCAATCTCATGTCTCAGGTAACAATCAATCTCCTTTTAAACATTTTTTCTAATCATGTTTATGTTACACCCATCCTGATTGGTCTACACTCTGACCAATGGATGTTTAGTTTTGTTTATCACTAACATACTTTTGTTGTATTTTATTTTTATTTACTTATCAGCTATTTCTAATTTGCTAACTGTTTGCTCAGCAACCACAGCAGTAATCTCATTCAATCACATTGCATTATGTCATCCCATTGTCATTTGTATGATTATGATAACATTGATTATTATTTATGATTATGATAAATCATTCTTTGTAGATAGCTCTGCTCTTGTCTGAAATCATAGTTTCCACACTTTTCCTGTAGAACTTCCTACTTAGATTTTTCAAAACTTTCCTCTCTCCCATTTTAGCTTTCAGATCTTCTTTCAGATCTCTGCGCAACTTCAATATATTTTGCAGTAGAACCCCTCTTTTGGAACACAAGCAACGATTCTTGGTGAAACGAACAATTGGCAACCCCTATTTTGATTACAGCCCTTTTAAGGGGTCAATTTGTCGGGTCCTGCTGTTGTCTCCTTAATAGAGATTCTACTGTATACCTGTATCATTTGATACGTTTCAAGTGAATTTTGTTAGAAGTTCAACCGATACATATTTTTAAAATTACTTGTCCAAAAAATTGGTACACATGGAAGGTGAAAAATATATCATAAAGGTTGACAAATGTACATAACAAATACGTCCCGCGGGTTTACACTCTGTGAAATTTTGTTGACGCAATTCTCTTGAGAAAATTCCTAGATTTCTCTTCAATGCTGAATAAAAATACAGTAATAATATTTAATGCTAATTCCAAATTTAAACGTATCAGTGAATTTCTCGGTCTGCAATGAATGGATCCTTGATATGAACTGTAAAGTTTGCAAATGAATGAATGCTGGAACTTTTTTATTTACAATTAAAATTGTTAAATTATTATGGAAAATTTGTAGTTAATGTGTTACATTTATTGTTGCTAAACTCCCAAATTAAAATTTCATCATCAAAAATATAAGAACAAAATCTTAATGAAAATTTATACTGTATTTAATTATGTTTCCATGGTAATTTACCTATAGTTTATAACCTAAATGTATATTGTAATATTTTCTGGAATGCTGTACAGTAGACAGTTGTCTATAGTTGAATTTAGAAATTTATTAGTTCTATCATATTCCAAAATATGAAATTATATATTTGGTTGCTTGTCCTATCTTTTCTTTTGTAATAACTTTTACTTTCATTTGGTTATCATTTGGTTTTGCACAATGTCTGTCTGTCTGTTCATAATGTATCAGTATCTGTATTTTTTTTTTTTTTTGTGAAATCTTGTTGAAAATTTAGAATTCTACAATTTTCCGATTCTTTTGTTTACTATTTTGTCTTTAACTTTAGTTGTCTTTATCTTTTCATGACTTATTTTGTATCCATTTCTTCCTTATTATCATTTTTCTGTAATGTATAATGTTTATATCCTAAACCTTATAATCTACTTTTCAGGTACTATCATATTTAAGCATTCATTTGTTTTGTTATATATATGTTGGATGCATTAGTTACAGCATATTCTCATCAACTCGTTCATTGTTTTCACCCATATTTGTTTTTCGTTTTATTTTTCTTTTATGTACTGTATATTTTTCTAAAAACCAGAATCTATTTTGAAAAAACTACTTTCTGGAAAACCAGAGAATTGAAAGAGTTGAATATATTAATATGTTTTTGTTCATTATCTCTTTTATGTGTAATGTATTTTTTTAATATTTTATTTGTCTGTACTGTATTCCTTTCTTTTATTTGTCTGTACTGTATTCCTTTCTTTTATCTTTCTGTACTGTATTCCTTTCTTTTATCTTTCTGTACTGTATTCCTTTCTTTTATCTTTCTGTACTGTATTCCTTTCTTTTATCTTTCTGTACTGTATTCCTTTCTTTTATCTTTCTGTACTGTATTCCTTTCTTTTATCTTTCTGTACTGTATTCCTTTCTTTTATCTGTCTGTACTGTATTCCTTTCTTTTATCTTTCTGTACTGTATTCCTTTCTTTTATCTTTCTGTACTGTATTCCTTTCTTTTATCTTTCTGTACTGTATTCCTTTCTTTTATCTTTCTGTACTGTATTCCTTTCTTTTATCTTTCTGTACTGTATTCCTTTCTTTTATCTTTCTGTACTGTATTCCTTTCTTTTATCTTTCTGTACTGTATTCCTTTCTTTTATCTTTCTGTACTGTATTCCTTTCTTTTATCTTTCTGTACTGTATTCCTTTCTTTTTTCTTTCTGTACTGTATTCCTTTCTTTTATCTTTCTGTACTGTATTCCTTTCTTTTATCTTTCTGTACTGTATTCCTTTCTTTTATCTTTCTGTACTGTATTCCTTTCTTTTATCTTTCTGTACTGTATTCCTTTCTTTTATTTGTCTGTACTGTATTCCTTTCTTTTATCTTTCTGTACTGTATTCCTTTCTTTTATCTTTCTGTACTGTATTCCTTTCTTTTATCTTTCTGTACTGTATTCCTTTCTTTTATCTTTCTGTACTGTATTCCTTTCTTTTATCTTTCTGTACTGTATTCCTTTCTTTTATCTTTCTGTACTGTATTCCTTTCTTTTATCTTTCTGTACTGTATTCCTTTCTTTTATCTTTCTGTACTGTATTCCTTTCTTTTATTTGTCTGTACTGTATTCCTTTCTTTTATCTTTCTGTACTGTATTCCTTTCTTTTATCTTTCTGTACTGTATTCCTTTCTTTTATCTGTCTGTACTGTATTCCTTTCTTTTATCTTTCTGTACTGTATTCCTTTCTTTTATCTTTCTGTACTGTATTCCTTTCTTTTATCTTTCTGTACTGTATTCCTTTCTTTTATCTTTCTGTACTGTATTCCTTTCTTTTATCTTTCTGTACTGTATTCCTTTCTTTTATTTGTCTGTACTGTATTCCTTTCTTTTATCTTTCTGTACTGTATTCCTTTCTTTTATCTTTCTGTACTGTATTCCTTTCTTTTATCTTTCTGTACTGTATTCCTTTCTTTTATCTTTCTGTACTGTATTCCTTTCTTTTATCTTTCTGTACTGTATTCCTTTCTTTTATCTTTCTGTACTGTATTCCTTTCTTTTATCTTTCTGTACTTTATTCCTTTCTTTTATCTTTCTGTACTGTATTCCTTTCTTTTATCTTTCTGTACTGTATTCCTTTCTTTTATCTTTCTGTACTGTATTCCTTTCTTTTATCTTTCTGTACTGTATTCCTTTCTTTTATCTTTCTGTACTGTATTCCTTTCTTTTATCTTTCTGTACTGTATTCCTTTCTTTTATTTATTTTTTTTTTTTTTTCATTTCTTTATTCGAATTCATAAATAACACAACATAAAAAAAATACAAAGAATGAATTCAGGGTAACACAAAAAAGTAACCAAAGGTCAAACTTATTTCCATTGTGGCCCTTAATTTCCATTGTGGCCCTTATCTTTCTGTACTGTATTCCTTTCTTTTATCTTTCTGTACTGTATTCCTTTCTTTTATCTTTCTGTACTGTATTCCTTTCTTTTATCTGTCTGTACTGTATTCCTTTCTTTTATCTTTCTGTACTGTATTCCTTTCTTTTATCTTTCTGTACTGTATTCCTTTCTTTTATCTTTCTGTACTGTATTCCTTTCTTTTATCTTTCTGTACTGTATTCCTTTCTTTTATCTGTCTGTACTGTATTCCTTTCTTTTATCTGTCTGTACTGTATTCCTTTCTTTTATCTTTCTGTACTGTATTCCTTTCTTTTATCTTTCTGTACTGTATTCCTTTCTTTTATCTTTCTGTACTGTATTCCTTTCTTTTATCTTTCTGTACTGTATTCCTTTCTTTTATCTTTCTGTACTGTATTCCTTTCTTTTATTTGTCTGTACTGTATTCCTTTCTTTTATCTTTCTGTACTGTATTTCTTTCTTGTAGGTCTTCTTTCTATTTTATGTTCTCTATTCCATTCATTCCATCTCCTCATTTACTAAATTCCTTCTTTTCATTTCATTATGTTCTACACTCTTTTCCTAATTTCTTACTCAGCTAAGGGAAGAAGATGAAACAAGTTTTAATGAAGATGATTCATATGATGACTCTAACTATTATTCTTATGATGCCTATGATGCTTTTTTCAACCAGCCTCCTCTATCTTACTAACCTATCGGTATCATGCCTTTTCAGTTCTTTTATTTCTTTATCCTTCCTTTCTTCACAATTTGTTTGAAGTGCCTCACTTTTTTTTTCTAGAGTTAGATGCAACAACACTGTTGGTTGAATTTTGAGATAATATAACCAAAAATAACAATTTAAATATGATACCATAATGGTATAATAAAATTGATAATAATGGTGACATTCATATTAATAGCAATAATAAAAACCTCCTTTTGGACAACCCTATTAAGACTAACACCTTAGGTCCCGAAGGTGTCCCTTTATTAGAGGTTCTATTGATTGATTCAAATTGATGATAAAGCAGACAATGCTTGAATAAATTAAATGACATTTTATTCGTTCCATGATAAAATATTTGTGAAGAAATGTTTTCCTTCGACAGAAAATTAGTATAAAAGTATTAGTATAAAAAGCTTTGAAATCTATATTTAAAATATTTCATTTGAACTTTAATAAGTAATTTCAATAATACAAGATAAGATAATATACAATATAAAAAATTAAAATACATTTTAATGATAATTATCTTAAAAGTTGAATTCAAAATAAATTTAAAACAAATAAATTCATCATAAAGGCAACAAACTAAAGCAAAATAAAAAAATAATTCATATCATATTGTTTGTTTTATACTAATCATTAGGACTAGAATGTGTTAAAGTGATTACTTTCCTCTTTGTGAAGTTATCTCTTGATTTGCGTTCTTTCTTTCTCCTTTCTGTTAATCTTGGTTTAACTGTCTATTTTAATTTGTGTATTACCTTGTATGTTTCTCAATTCAAGCATTTATTTCAAAATTTGATATTTAGAATTATGAAATAACTGATTGAATTATTAACCAAAAATAATGAAAACCAAACTGTCCTCATTGTTTTTACGTAGAAAAGTTAACATTTTAGTCGCTTCACAACACTTTGCAACACTGTTTGAAATTTTGTATTTTTAGAAGATATTATAGGACACTTTTAGAAAGTGTTTGTTAGTGTATTTTTATGGGATACAGGCTCATGATGCAGATTAACAAAAAATATGCTTTTGTATGCTTTAAATTCCTATGTTTGTCTGTCAATTCCTGGCATGCAGTAATCATGTGTTTATCATACAACTAACATGTGAACATATACTAAAAGCATGTGATCATCAGTGTATAGCATTTGATTATCATGTTTGATAACATGTGATCAATTCAAATCTGATCAATTCTTATTGGTCATTTTTTCAACATGTAAAATACGCAATTTCATCAATGAATTTTTATAGATTTACAGTTTTCGATTGATACAAGCATGAAAAAAAAAATACAATTGTTCAGCTAAGACAAGTTGAAGTAGTTATTAATCATCCAACTTTGTTCTTTAGTTTTCATGTTATAATTATGTTGAAATTGAATTTTTAAAATACTGACTGATTTGGTCAATGGACTCAATCAGTTTTGTACAATTTTAAATTTATTTTGGTTTATTTTTGTGATTATGTAGACCGCGGGCGAGTCAAAGGTCAGCACATAACAGACCGTCTTTTGGACCAAGATAATCCGGTTAAGAGAGTTCCCTATGATAACCGAGCTAATGGCTCATATGATGAAAAGGGTGCCAAAAGTAGACGGAGTTATAGCCAGGATCGTCTGGCAAGCAGTGGTATGGAAGGAACAGTACAAAGAGGCACTGGTCGCAGACTCCCTCAGGTACCTCAACATGTAAATAACAGTGGTTATATGTACCATTCCAGTGAGATGCTAAAGCCTCAGACACATCCATACCACTCTTCAACTAAAACACTTGATTCACTACCAGTTACCGAAAGGAGACCTTACGGTGTAGCAGACCCAGCATTGTCGCCGCATCTTTCTATCAGAGATGACACGGATCCTTTACTACCCAACGGCCATCGACCAGGTGTTTCGTCTAGAGGACGGGGTCATGGGATGCAGACGCAAAGTCCACACAAGGCACTGCAAGGTGTATCAAGGGGACATGGTAGAATACACACAAATAACGAATGTATGCATATAGCTGGTTACTCGGATGATGAAGAGGAATGGACATAGTAGAGGAGGCACATTCTGCTGCAAATGGTTTTAATATTGTAAATCCATGTATTATTATTATTAATGTTATCAAATTAAAAAAAAATTGTATAAAAATTGCATTTACTAATGCATTGTAAAAACAAAAATGTATGGTTATACAATCTATTAAATATATATGTTTATGAATAATCACTTCTAATGTAAATGTTTTTGAACTGGCATGCTGGGTAATCGTAGTTGGTTGCCAGAGCAATGCGATAGTATTGCCATACGTGCATTGTTCATTCCATTGTTTTTTATATATAATCATTCACAAAAATACTATAAATATTAATTAAAAAAAGTTTTGATGTTGCTGAAGTGAGCAGATATTTAGTATAAATTAAATATTTCAAAGCCAAGATATAAATGCTAATAATTCTCGGTTACAAAATACTTTTACTTTTAAATAGAGAAATAGCGGCAAAGATTTTATAGGATAGTTCATAGAATCCATTTTTTTCTTATTTAACTGTAGAATATGTACCTGGTTGTATTTTATATTTAGCATACAGGTGTTATAAATCCAGTTAGTGGTTTCATATACTTATTAATACTAGCAGGAGAGAAACATGTAGCAAAGATAATTTTTCTTATTTTTGTATAATATTCAAAACTGACTTGTATTGTCAAAATGATGTGAATTTTAAACCGGCACTGCTAAATGCTGTCAGCCGATTTTTGGACAAATGTGCAATTTTATTGATCAATTACCATTGTACAGTTCCTCTATTCAATTTAGATAACGTAATCTATTTAATTAATTTATTAAATATTCATATATACATATATTATATAAAATGATAGACATTTTATTAATTCGCCAACATAATTGATGAGTATATGTACCTTATATTATCCACCACAAGAGGTAAAAAAGGATTGCACATTTAAAAACAAATAAATAAACAGGGTAAACTTATTGTTATATATATATATTGCACAATAAAAATAATGCAAAAATATTTTAACAGACCAATCCTATGGTGTTACTGTACCTGATTGGATATATTGTTTGCGGATAAATGTTAGCATGATCTTACACACAATCTATAATAATAAACCATGTTTTACAACCCAAAAAAACATTTTTCCAAATCCTCTGGCTATTCTTATATATATTTGTTGCAACAATCTGTGTATCTAGGTCATTAAAATACCGTGTATATCCAGGTTTATAATATATACCCTTAATAAATTACCCTGGGTTTCCAGGTCTTATTACCTGACCTGGGAATCTAGGTATAATATATTACCTTGTTGATCCAGGTTATTGTTACTACCCTGGGTATCTAGGACTTAATGAACTACTCTGGATATCCAGGTCTTAATAAACTATCCTGGAAATCCAGGCATATGAAAATATCCTAGAAATCAAGGTACTTTTTATTACCCTGTATATTATTCATGCATCTTTGGAATATTCCGATATCTGACCTACCACAAGGGCCGAGGTCTTTAAATATGTAGATATGAAGATGTCAACACATAATAATAATGTCAATGTTAAATACCTTATTAGACTTTAATTATTTAATCTAAATCAGCTTTGATAATGATACAATGCATTGTAGTGTAGTATGTTATAACCGATGGCAAATTGCCAATTTGTACAAAAAGAGAGTGTGTAAAAGTGAGTTTGAAAAACTGTGTGCAATAATTGTTAACGAACCTTATATAACTTTGCAGATATTTATTACATTGCGCACACTTGCATTTCCAATGAAATGTATATACGATAACTGTATATTGAGCTATGTGGTAAATACAACTGTGTTTATTTTATGATATATCTAAGGTTTTGAATATGAACGAAACTTTTTTCCAAAGCATGTCCTACTTTATTTTTTATGACATTTTACATAGGTTATCTATAATCGACCCATTTTAACTTGTTCAATATTTATAAATATATTTGCTAGTTAAATAACTGTTTGGGGCTTAATACAAAAACTACTGTATTGTCTGTAACTATTGTAGAATAATAGCATCATTAGAAAATTTCTGTATGCACCTTTATAAACATGAAATACTTGCCATTAATTTTAATTCAAAAAAATATATATAAACTAAAAATAAACGATTTTTTATTGTTTTAACTATACAAAACTTTATTTATCATCTATATTATTGGAATACAGTATTTTATTCTATTCATGTTTGTTTCTTTTGTATTTATCCACATTTTAAGTGAGGCATATTTAAACTATTGGTTTGAGTTGAGCCTTGTTACTACGATGCAATGTTCACGGTTAAGTGCCTGATTTGATCCTTGTTTTTTAAGTACTACAACAGTAGATGGTAGAGATAGGTGGCCTAGAAATGCTTTTTGAATAGGCCTAGAAAAAAAACTTTATTTTGGTTAGGCCTAATGATTTTAATTTCACTCAAAATGGTCAACCAAAGATACTTTACACATTAAATACAATTAGAGTTTGTTCTTATGAGCAGCGTTGTCTATTTCTAAATGCACATTTAGGCCCAACTAAGCGACGCGAGTCACTTGTAGTGATGAAATGGAATCTTATTTTTAAATTTACACTTTCAATAATTGAATTCTTCATTTTTTATTGGATTACCATTTTCTGCGACAAATTTCTGAGATATGATTAAAATTGTTTACAAAATTATCTTCAGTTAGAACAAGTTTTCTAGTCCGATTGTAATAACTTTCAATAATGTTATTTTATGCAATATAATAAAATGATGGCATGATTTGAACCCATTATCTGAGATTGGAAAGAAAGTGAACAATTACAAAAAAAAATCAATGTAGATTTAAAGCGCTGTTCATTGGAATAAACATTAAATGGTAGGCCTTTCTCAGTTCACGTAAATAGTAAATTTATATCAATGTAGAATACTGATCACAAGTCCTCTATAATTGCCTCGCGTGTGAAACGCGAGGACTACCTCATTTTTATAGAAAACATCGGTAAAAGTGCAGGTAAAGGATTGAACAGTACAGTACAGTAGCTTGCATGTCTTTTTAAGGATCTATTTATTATATTAAAACGATTTATGTTATTGTTAAAGTCTCACCAAATAAAAACACTCGAATTAGATTACCCCATAACCCATGTAGAGAAACCTTGTATTAAGGAAAATCCTTTAAAAAAACATTTTAGTGAAATAAAAACACAGAGACTCTGTATCAAACCAAATACAGTGGAAACTTTAATAGGGGGAACCCGCTCATATTGAAATATATAGTAAAGGATAAATTGTTATGTACATTTGAAATTAAACTACGTAAAATTAAACATACTATTTATTATACAAATTGAAGACAAGAATTGAGAAAGCCGTAATTAAACTATCTTTACCAATTTATTATAAGCACTTGTATTTATAATGAAGCTAAATGCTTTAATTAAAAAGATGCAGTCCTAATCACACGAAGAGTTTCGGTTCGGTCTGGCAATTACTCTTTTTTTTCTCATACTATAAGAACTGTTGTATACGTTCCATTATTGGCAATGCGGTGATCTGACGTTTTTTCAATGTAATTTTTTCTAAGTAATAAATAAATTTTTTTTACATCTTTCATCTGTTTCTAACACGTTTTAGATAGTGCAGTGGTGAGTCAATCTTGTATGAGCTTTTTAGATTAAACTGATATTCATAGGCATTGTATGCGTTTTACAGTAGTCGGTTTTGCAGGTTTTACATTCGAGTAACACTACATTATAACGGTGCTCCGATTGAATAATTATTATTGAACAATTGAACCCCATATGCACCGTATTTACGTGTTCACTGCACGTACATCATAAAATACTTTTTTAAACCCCTTTTTATGATTTGATTGTTTCAAAAACAGCATTGCAATGCTAAAAATGTATGTTCAAACATAGTGTCGATCTTTTACTTATGTAGAATTTTTTTACTTAAATAACAGATTTTATTTCCACGCAAGTTGTATGTGATATATTTAGTTTAGCTTTTGTTGGTGTATACTATGCAAATTATTACAACTGCAACGACAAAAACAAATGTTAATTTGGCAAAACTTTTAATATGCCTTCCAAACTGTTCGTTGTTTTTTTTTTGTTCATAATTATATGGTTTAACCACATGGGATATGTTTGTTATGTAAATACACTGTTTTTATACTTCAAAAAGGTGATCAAAGAACGGGATTACGTTAGGAAATTTTGAAATTATTATATTGTGTATAATAGATACTGTGTAAGCATAGTAATATGAAACCAGGTACGTATAAAAGTATAGTCAATACGATGGTTTCAACACAACTAGCAGTACAGTTGTGTTCATTTTTCTTAAGATTTCAATTTTTTATTGTTTGGTCAAACACGGAGAATATTCTCAGTGAGTTAATGGCACACGGCTCAAACAGACCAGGGAAGAGTGTAGTTTTATTCTTGCCTGAACAGACAGAGTATATACACAATCATTGGTAAAAATGGTATCGTTTGGTGTTTTTGTTTTTATTTTTTCTATACCAGTTTTAACACCATGCTTCTCCGTCTTTATAATTGTGTGCCAAAAGAATTGTCAAATCTTATGTATTACTAACGGTAATAAACGTCCTACGGTTATTCAGCAGCGATTCGTTCTGATCGTTTATTTCTTCGCCATAAGAATCGTAAACTTTGGTTCCCACTTGATGAACGCAACGAAGGAAGTAAGCGTGCGCGCGCGCCGCAAGTTATTTGACCAATCACGACGGTATGAATCATCTAAACGGCCTGACGCTTGTGATTGATTAACTCTACATAATCAAACTGATGTCAAATGTGATGTGCCCATATATGGACATGATGATCTCATATCACTACCATATTTGTTGTGCCTAAGTCGTTGTGTGAAAGTGGTAACCAAACTTAAAACTCTTATTACAAATTATCTAAAATTATTAAAATGGCAAATAATTATATATGAACTTTTAAAAATAAAATTATGCTATAATTGCTATATACTGTATGTCAATATCATATTTATATAGTGCCATAGTAATCAGTTATGTCAAAATAAAGGGCTCAACATTTTTCAAAAAATTGCCAAATATTGACACAGGTATATGTATGTGTTGAGATAACATGCGCAGACCACAATATGTGATTATGCGCATGTCGATTTGTCAATACCGGCTGTTTAACATGTATATCGACTTTTTCAAATTCACTTATTATGCAATAATATTGCCATATATGCACATATATTGCATTATCATAATCTTATAGAGCCATAGGAACCAGTTATTTTAAATAATAAAAGGGTCGAAATTTTGTCATTTTTAGAAAATTTCCCTGTACTATAGTACAGGGATTTTGTCACAAATTGCCAAAATATCGAATTTTTTAAATTCACTTATTATGCAATAATAATGCCATATATGCACATATATTGCATTATCATCTTATAGAGTCATAGAAACCAGTTATTTAAAAAAATAAATAAAAGGGTCGAAATTTTGTCATTTTTTGAAATTATCCCTGTACTATAGTAGCCTACAGGGGTTTTTCAAAAATGGCCAAATATTGACCCATGTTGAGGTAACATGCGCAGACCACAATATGTGATTCTGCGCATGTCAATACCGGCTGTTTAACATGGTATTGAGGTAACATGCGCAGACCACAATATGTGATTATGCGCATGTCGATTTGTCAATACCGGCTGTTTAACATGTATTGAGGTAACATGCGCAAACCACATATATCGACTTTTTCAAATTCACTTATTATGCAATAATATTGCCATATATGCACATATATTGCATTATCATAATCTTATAGAGCCATAGGAACCAGTTATTTTAAATAATAAAAGGGTCGAAATTTTGTCATTTTTAGAAAATTTCCCTGTACTATAGTACAGGGATTTTGTCACAAATTGCCAAAATATCGAATTTTTTAAATTCACTTATTATGCAATAATAATGCCATATATGCGCATATATTGCATTATCATCTTATAGAGTCATAGAAACCAGTTATTTAAAAAAATAAATAAAAGGGTCGAAATTTTGTAATTTTTTGAAATTATCCCTGTACTATAGTAGCCTACAGGGGTTTTTCAAAAATGGCCAAATATTGACCCATGTTGAGGTAACATGCGCAGACCACAATATGTGATTCTGCGCATGTCAATGTGTCAATACCGGCTGTTTAACATGGTATTGAGGTAACATATTTTTTATTCCAAACAATCTAACTATAAAATAGTTGCTGGTGTTTTACTTAATGATATCTCCGACCACCTTCCTATATTTCAGTTCATTGATCAAGAAATTAATGATCAAAACCTTGATGATAATAGCGCCAACTATTCATTTCGTATAAACGACCTAAATGCCTTATCGATTGATTTAGAAGGTGAAGACTGGTCTATGATATTTGATTGTGACCCAAGATTGAGTTTTGATATATTTATTGAAAAATTTACAAATATCCACTCCAGACACTTGGTTAAAAGTAGTATAAAATCAAATAAAACGTTTAAACAACCATGGATGTCATCTGCTCTCTTAAAATGTAGTTCTCGGAAACATAAACTTTATAACAAATATATGCACACACGTAGTAATAATGACAAATTAAACTATACAAAATATAATAATATTTTCACTAATCTTTGTCGCACTGCTAAAAAGAATTATTATACTTCCCAGTTTGATAGATATAAAGGTAATCTGAAGAACACATGGCTTGTAATAAATTCTGTTTTAAATAAAGGTAATAATAATAACAAGCACCCGAATCTAATTAAAGACGGTGATAATATTTACAAAACTCAAAAAGAGATATGTGAATCGTTTAACAACTATTTTTCTACAATTGGTCCTAATCTTATTAATAGTATGCCAACTAATATAACTGATCCATTATCTTATCTTCATTCTGCGTTTGCCAACTCATTTTATATTAGCCCAGTTTCAATTGATGATGTTAACCTAACTATATACAATCTAAATTCTAATAAAGGGGGTGGATCTGACGGTATTACTGCTCGTGTCTTAAAATCTGTATCTCCCTCAATCATCCACCAACTTACCCATTGTATAAATTCATCTTTTTTATCTGGCACTTTTCCAACACACTTAAAACTAGCTAAAGTTGTGCCCATTTTCAAGAAAGGTGAACGAAGTCAATTATCTAATTACCGGCCAATATCACTACTTTCAGTGTTTTCCAAAATTATTGAAAAACTCATGTATTCTAAACTTTCTGATTATCTCACAAAATTTGATATACTTAATAAACGCCAATATGGTTTTCGAAAAAATCACTCTACATCCCATGCCGTTTTAGATCTTATTAATAATATTACAAATTCATTTGAATCAAAAGAAAATTTATTAAGTTTATTTATTGATCTTTCAAAGGCCTTCGATGTTATTAATCACGACAATTTAATTAAAAAACTTGAGTGCTATGGAATTAGAGGTATTTCATTGAATTGGTTTAATAGTTATTTGAAAGATAGAAAACAATATGTTGCATTAGGATCTTGTACATCGTCGACGATGGATATTACTTGCGGAGTGCCACAGGGATCTGTGCTTGGGCCATTGCTCTTCCTTATTTATGTTAATGATCTGGCTAATGTCAGTAACAAATTGCAAGTAATATCCTTCGCCGACGACACCACCTTATTTTACTCTAATTCCAATATTGATTTATTATTTACTACATTCAATGATGAATTAACTAAATTTTGTGACTGGTTTATTTCAAACAAATTACTTATTAATACTCTTAAAACAAATTATTTAATTTTTCACAATTCTCAACGTAAACTAAAAGTTGATGACCTAAATATACTTCTTGGCGGAATTCAAATTGAACGCAAAACTGAAACACTTTTTTTAGGTGTATATATTCATGAAAACCTCAAATGGACCAGTCATCAAAATTACGTTTCGAAAAAAATATCAAGATCTATTAGTATTATTAACAGACTTAAGCACTTCTTCCCTCTAAATATTTTAATTTCTCTTTATAACACACTTGTACTTCCTTATTTCCAGTATTGTAACATTATTTGGGCTGCAGATTACTCTTCTAATATTGCTAGATTAACTAAATTACAAAAACGTGCAGCTAGAATTATTACTTTTTCACCATATAGAACCTCATCTGAACCCCTTTTTAAACGTCTTGGTATATTAAAATTAACGGATATCCACAATGTTCAAGTTGCCAGTTTTATGTTTAATTATTTTAAAAACCAACTTCCTATTTCTATGATTGATATGCTCTGTAAACGTACCAAATTTCACAATTACAATTTAAGAACTTCTCATTTAAACATTCCTTTTGCTAGACTTACAAAAACTAAATTTTTTATAACTATATCAGGTCCTAATTTGTGGAATCATATCCCACCAAATATCAAAACGTCAATATCATTATTTACTTTCCGAAAAAAGTTAAAGAATCATTATATATCTAAATATTATACTGCTTAGTTAATATGCTTATTATCATTATTTATACTCATATACTATTTATGTCTTACACAAAATATTAGTTGTTGTTTATTATTGCAATCTTTAATCTATACTATATATAATGTATATATAGTATATACTATATATATACTGGAATTATAATTTATGTATACATATTTTTTTTTCATTTACCAATATCGGTAGTTATTTCATTTATAATTATCATGAAACTATTGAAATATAATTTAAATAATTTTTATAAAGAAGATGTTAGTTATGTTATTATACTGTAATTTTTTATCCTAAATTATATAATTATATATTCTAGGTTATTTTTATTTTTTTAGTAATGTGTTTTGTTATGGGTCCCTACGAGACAAGTTTTTAACTTCTAGAAGGGATCCATGATAATAATGACTACCAATTACTGCTTTATCTATGTTCACTTTAATATCTTTTTTCTATTTTGTATATATTCATTCATTATTATCTAAATAAAATATTATCTGAAACATGCGCAGACCACAATATGTGATTCTGCGCATGTCAATGTGTCAATACCGGCTGTTTAACATGTATTGAGCTAACATGCGCAGAACACAATATGTGATTCTGCGCATGTCAATGTGTCAATACCGGCTGTTTAACATGTATTGAGGTAACATATCCGTCATATAATGTATTGTTTTGATGTATTATGTTATGCACCACTTCTGTGTGTGCCACCGATGCAAAGGTGTCATTTCCTAATAAATTATTATTATTATTAGGCCTATACGCAGACCACAATATGTGATTCTGCGCATATCAATTTGTCAATACCCGCTTTTTAACATGTATTGAGGTAACATGCGCAAACTACAATATGTGATTCTGCGCATGTCAATTTGTCAATAGGCCCTACCCGCTTTTTAACATGTATTGAGGTAACATGCGCAAACCATATCGACTTTTTAAAATCCACTTATTACGCAATAATAATGCCATATATGCACATATATTGCATTATCACCATCTTATAGAGTCATAGGAACCAGTTATTTAAACAAATAAATGGGTCGAAATTTTGTCATTTTTCGAAATTTTCCCTGTACTATATTAGTACAGGGATTTTTTCAAAAATGGCCAAATATTGACCCAGATATATGTATGTGTTGAGATAACATGCGCAGACCACAATATGTGATTCTGCGCATGTCAATTTGTCAATACCCGCTGTTTAACATGTATTGAGGTAACATGCGCAAACCACATATATCGACTTTTTCAAATTCACTTATTATGCAATAATATTGCCATATTTGCACATATATTGCATTATCATCATCTTATAGAGTCATAGGAACCAGTTATTAAAAAAAATAAAAGGGTCGAAAATTTAAATTGCCAAAACAGCCACATTTTTAAATTCCAATTATTAAGCGAAAATATTGCAATATATGCGCATATATTATCATCTTATAGAGCCATAGTAACTAGTCATGTCGAAAAATAAAATGGTCGAAATTTGCTCATTTTTTCGAAAATTTCATTCATTCATTTTCTATGATGGACTGGATTAATATGTCTAGCATAGGTAAAATAGACCAAAAAAGCACCACTATATCCTTAGCTCCAAAACTTGACTTTAATTGTAATTTCTATTAAGTTAAACAAAATGATGCTTGATTTAATTTTTAACCATCAATTTTCTACCCAAACTAAGACAATACAGGTACAATATAATATATAAATATATATAAAAGATATATTATCAACGAGGCAACGCAGAGTTGATATTAACCTTTCATCATTCACCAATGCCATTATTGGTACCATTAGGCCTACACGAATATAAAACATTCATTATTATTTGTTTTATATAACATCTAAATAGATTCCTGTCATTTGAATCAAATAAGGTAAGGTAGCCCTAGCTAAAGGCCTACATTTCATTCACATTGATTAAAAACAGTAACATTTGGTTTTTAATATTATATTAAATGTTACATTTATATGGGTTTTATGAACGACTAAACAATCTTAGGCCTAGTAAGGCTAAAACGCCTAGACTAGGCCTAGCCTAATACTAGCATGGCCTAGGCTAGACCTAGTAGCCTAGTACTAATTAATCAAAATCCTAAAAACGATCTAAAGCTAATTTAAATGCCTTTTTGAATGAAATTAATACATTTATATGTCTGAAATCGTACACAAATAATATCTGCTGCTGTTGCACATCTCGCGGTGGTGTTTACAAATGAAACTGAGACCAGACAACAGGTGGCGCTGTTGTATTTCACAGTAATTTGTATACTAGATTTTTTTTCATCCGCGAAACGTTTTTTTTTCGTACACAAAATGTTTAAAAGAAGAGAAACGAAACTGAGGCCAGACGACAGGTGGCGCTGTTGTATTTCACAGTAGAGAGCCATATTATAGGGTAATTTGTATACTAGATTTTTTTTCATCCACGAAACGTTTTTTTTTCGTACACAAAAATGTTTCAAAAAGTACTATTAAACGATCGTTTAATATAGCATACTATTGCACGCCATGTGACCCACAGTTGTCAAATCAATGACAGGAAATTATTTACCTGAAGAAATGTAATTGAAAGTTTTTCTTCAATCAATCAATCAATCGTTCGATTTATATAGCGCCATTCCAACATTCATTGCTCATGGCGCTGTAAAAAAATCAGAAAAGGTGAGTTTTGAGTAGTGACTTAAAGTGACTCAATAATGATGTGTGTTTAATTTTCTTAAAAAAGTGAAATCATTATTTTTGTTTGTTTTTTTTCCTGTCGAAGTGAACAACATTACTAAAACTTGTACAAAATGCCCTATCCAGTTCGTTATTCATCTTTATTATTCATGTTTTTGGGGGAAAATACATCTTTATTATTATCTAGGTCTTATATTATTTAAATAAGCCAAGCGGTGAGATCTAGTATTCGGACACTAGCCCAATATATGTTGGCTAGCCCTGAATGGTTGCTGTACAAGATACTATTATATTAGTTTAGCTAGTTTTGCCCCAATTACATTTTATTGTCAATATATTGAGAAAAAAAATGAAAAAATTGCAGTTGTATTTATTTTTTTTCAATTGCAGTACACAAAACATCAACATTAGCATATTAAGTAAATTTAGAAGAAATAAGCGATTTTATTCGGAATGGTGGGTGGGGTACATGAAACAATGACATCATGGATGGTTTATTTACACATCATCATCATTTTGTGGCTATATACATTACAGTGCAAAATTATTAAAAGTAGTAATATAAAGCATTTTTCTTTTAAAAAAATAAGACAATTTCTATTCTATTTAATGAGATTGAACAAAGAATCGTGAACATTGAAAGTTATTAATGTATGTACATTCTATGTGGAGTTAACAGTACAACTAATCATTTGTTAAAAATAGCATTTTCATAAAGTCAGATATATATCTCGGGAAAAAATCAACCCACAAAAAAATCAAATCTATAATCTAGCGGCATAAAAACGTGAATAAAACCTTTTTTTCAAAATTATAGAGGCTTTATTTTATGCATGAAAAAGGTGGTTTATCAAAATACTGTAGAGAAACTACTGCTACAGTTTTACTATCAATATGCATATTTGATATTGTGAGAAGATGTTTCGCTATTCGGAAATTTTAAGTTCTCGTTTAGCTAGGGTTACACATATTTGAGCACAGTTCTTGGGCATTTCCCAAATTAAGGGCCGGTTACCTGAAAACGTATACTGAACTACTTTCAGTCCTATTTAAACAATACTAAATGTGACCTTGGAAGGAGGAAAGCAACATGTAGTACTGAAACTGCCATGTTTAAGGGCCTGTTCAGACATACAGAGTTATGCTTTCGTACGACAGCTCAAGGTACAAGATTAGCGAATGATACATCATACATTAACGATTTTGACATCCAACCAATCAATTTTACTCTTGCATACCAGATGTTCGGCCAAATCTGCGTCTCTTCAGTTTGTAACGAAAGCATTAGTTAATCGAATATGATTCGACGCTAATTATAATAAGACCTTGCTTACGATATGAAAAAACATAACTCCGTGGATCTGAACATGCCCTAAAAAAAATAATTTATTCATAGTTTAACCTTTATGGTCTGTAACTTTAACGGACTCCTGCCATACCATGTGACCTTCAAAAACCAATCATAACACCAGAATTTCCTCATAAAACATATTATTGTTGCTTATATAGAATAACGTTGCAACAGACATTGTAGCAATTGTTTGAATCAGCAGATCAAATCATGACTGGTTATTTATTTCTCTTATTTCTTAATGGATCATTGACAATTATTTTACTGCAGTAACTAGAATTTGTTTACACTTTAAACCCTTTTATTATTTAATAAATGTTTAGTTTATTGCAGTCACTGTCTTTCTACATTGAAGCAAACTAAATGTCACTGTAAATTGTAGTTAATGCAGTAATAAATATAGTTACTGCAGTAGAATACTGTATATTGTACAGTTGGCCTATGAAGTAGGAAAATAAATGAAAAGCTACAATGTTGTATGCTTTGAAGACGAAACACAATTTATTTACTGTATTTTAATTATTTTCTACCAGTTCTTTTTATGTTCATCCATACTGACACCACCTGGACCTAAAGCAACTAATAACATGAGCCCACCTATCACGGAAAAGGTTTGGAAAAAATCGTACTTTAAGAAATCACGAAGTGGTCGATACTCTGGAATATTCCACCACGCGTTTGTGTAAAAGTTGAGCGCCGTGAGCCACGCAACTAAGATCATTGCTGCGAGTTTTGTCTTGAATCCGACGGCAATTAAAATAATCAACCCTGTACCGAACACGTTTTGTATTATATTTACCGGTGATGTGTCGAAACGTAGAAGTGTGAAGAACATGAGGACTACAAGAATTCTTCCACTCAGCTGCATGTATGTTTTCGGTTTATTTTCTCCAGAGGATGGAACACCTGCAAATAGACTGCGTCCTTCGGTTTTACTCTCTGCCAAAAGTAAGATTAATCCGCCAACTAGTGCCATATTTCTGTAAGAAGAAAAAAGAAGTAAAGAACGTATAATAAGTATTACAGTTTATATTAATTTAATTTTGTATAATATATTATACAAATGATGAATGTTTATACTTCATTTCAAATAAACATTTATTTTCATCTTTGATAAAAACAAAGTAATAAATTAAAAAGATGCTAAAAGACCAAATAATAGACTAGAGTATATTTTCATGAGTTGACAGATTTCAGAGAACATATTCTCTTCATTCAATGAGTACAATATAATACAGTCATTATTTGCTTTATAACACATATACACTCCAAAGTAAACTTTTATTCAATCAATCTGCTGCTTCCATGTTGAAAGCTAGGCGATAGACAAAGGCAGCTCTATGATTTTGAATGAGTAGAACAATTACAGAAGGTGTGCACTTCAGGTTGTTTTTTTTCGATTGCGCACAAAAGTCACTAGACTGATAATGCACAACATGATTAATTAATGATTACAAAAACCTGAGCGTGCAATATAACCATTGAATAGAACTTTTACATGCAGTAGCACTTAATACAATACTACAATGATACAAAATCAATCAATCAATTTCCGAAAATACATTTTCATGTATGTTATAAACTATTACTGATTAGATATATCAATTATACATTGTATAACCCTTCACAGCCATATATGTTCGTAACTTTAAAAGGTTACTTTACTTTTTTGTAATGCAATTTATATTGTTTTCTAGAAATAAATAAAATATTAAAAAAAATATATCCTTCATATTGATTATTCATACCTACCTCATCAAGAATTTGATGTCCCATAAAATACTATACGCAACAGTCTGAAAGAAAGCAAAATATTTTGGTAATTAAAGGTCATTTATTGGCTGGTTCCAACAATGCTGTTGCTAGGTTTCACCAAAAATATGTGACTATGGCTTACAGTAAATCCAAGCTATTATTTCTAATGGATGTAATAGACCAATAATATGCGTGTTATGGTAATATTTGGATGATGATAAACACCATGATTAACTAAAAACACATAAATAATCTTGATTAAAAAAATTTAATTTATTTTTTAAAAATTGCTAGAATTTTTTAGTAATTTAATAATTCTGTATTTTGGGATGTATATATAAAAATTTGCTATGCAAATTAATATTCTAGATAATGCTAGATTTTCCTAAAATTATGCCTAGCATAAATGCTACTGTCATTACTAGATGGGTTGTTAATCAATTAGCATAATTGAACAGCAGAAATTGAAATTATAATTATAAAATATATACTGTACAGTACACACCCCCAAATAAATTACAAAATATAAAATACAATATAATATGTTTGTATATTACAAATATGATATGATATGATATGATATGCAATCACTTAATTAATTAATTACAGTATACAGTAATACATTATTCATTACCTGAAGAGCAATGATGCCAAAGAGACAGCCACAGGCTATTGGTACCTTGGTTCTACTTAAGATCATTACACAACCACCAAGTTGTCCAAATAGGTTTACAAACACAAATAATATGCTGGTGAATAAAAAAGTGTACACTAATTTATAATTATGATTAAATATTTATAATCAAATATGCTGGAAAAACCTCCAATAATATAAAATTAATTTATATAATAAAGAGATGAATTATAGGTTATTATTATTACTATTGATCAATTTTTTACTTAAGACTCAGTTAAGACAATAACGTTATTTAACACATTTGCACTATTTATGGATTGACTTTTAGAAATTATGTATGAATTGACATTTTGATTTTGCAAGCGGAAACCAATAAATATTTGTCTCACTTCTTTGTGTAAACATAATTAATTAATAGTCATCAATCACAATAAATTAATTTATTCATTGATATATTTATATATGACCAGTATAGTGTAATGTTTGATTATTTAATTGAATGAAAAAACCACAAAACATATGGAAACTATACAATAATTTAGACCTTGAATTATTGAATGTGAAATCTTTTACAGGATTAAAATGATCACCATGGTTAAGATTACCGGCACTGTTATCTAAAATGATATTAAAAAGCTAGATGGCATTGTTATACTACAGTAGAACAAGGGAAGAGTTCTACTTTCCTAGTAGAACCAATATTAAAAGGACATCTTTGTGAAACCAATAAAGTGTCCCCTTAATAGCCATGTTTCTTCATTCATTTCTTAATAGGCTTCCTGAATCAGCATTGGTGCAAATTAATATTTTAGGTTGCTTTTGTGGAATGATGTAATTTTTACAAATGTATTGTCCTTGTTGAAATTTTTCCACTGCTTTGTACATTTTGTATATGAATATATATATGAATGTATAAAGTAAATGAATGAATGATAATACTACAGATAGCTCCTTTTATTACCAGTCATAAATCTAAAAGATTTAAAACAAATTAACCTTTGAACTTACCTCAAGAACCATCCACAGCCCCAGGTTTGTTCAATGTATTCTCGTTGTTCATGCCACTGGAACCACATACGAACGCCATCTTCCAAAAACGTACTGATGAGGCACAGTCGGGCAACGTGAGGTAATACATGCTTACTCTTTCTCAAAACCTTTAAAATGCAAGAGATTATTCCAGTATTCAAGTTGCACAAATCATACAACAAATTGCCATGTTCTGTAGAACTTTTATTTTACATACCAAATGAAAGAATGGCTAGTAATAATATATACATAAACATTCATGATTCCAAAACTTAAATGATTTCAAAACGATTCAGCCCCAAGACGATTCAGCCCAGGATGACTCGTCCCTGGGTCAATTCGTCCCGCTACCAAATCAAATGAGTGATGTTTCTTTTGGTCACAATAAATACACTTCTGGTATTTTGTATAGATTATAATATGATTATTGTTTATACTCGCTTCAGTACGTTATTTAGGCCTCAGTGACAACGAAGGATATGCTCATTTGAGTGCTAGCAGCTTGATGCACTCTACACAAAATAGCAGTTGATTTGATTGCTACAAAAACAAATGTGAATGATTTCAAACATAACTAAAAATGAGCAAGTACAGTAGGCCTCTAGCTAGGCCTATATCTCGTTTACAAACTAGCTAGGCCTAGCTGAGCAAGCTAGTATAGAGTAGACTACATGCCGACTACATGTACAACCAGAGAGTACAGCATTCCATCACCCACACCCATTTGTCCAACTGGAAGGAAGGGTTACAGTTACACCCTATAAATAAAGTTGAATTAATAAAAAAGACAGCCTCTCCCACATATGGATGAGAAATTGATGTGATTGTGATCTTTTTAAAACGATTTTGGTGTGTTGTGGGATTCTAATTGGGAAAATACTTAGGAAGACAACGTCTGTTTCGTTGGTAATTAATTATTGTTCCTGTCAGGTAGTAGGCCTAGTCGGTAGTCTGATCGAGTCAAAGTGACCACGAATGCTGGGATGCTAGTCAAGTCGCCCCATCGCAAAGTCGCCCCATACAAAGTCGCCCCATACACAGTCGCCCCATCGCAAAGTCGCCCCAAAACAAAGTCGCCCTGACACAGTCGCCCCATTGCAAAGTCGCCCCATCGCAAAGTCGCCCCAACGCAAAGTCGCCCCATCGCAAAGTCGCCCCAACACAAAGTCGCCCCATCGCAAAGTCGCCCCAAAACGTTAAAAAATAGTTTAAAAGTGCGTAAAATGTCGCAATGATACACAAAATAACACGGAACGTGTAGGCATAAAAGGGGAAGCCCCGCCATGTAGTCTCAGGTCACACGATCGGCACGCTCCCCAATCATCAGAGAGGAAGCCCCCAACTAATCACTCCGCGGTCGCACTAACGTGCTAGCTCTCACCAGAGGGAAACCCCCCGTAATTACTCCGCCGTTGTCGCGCTACAACGCACCATCTGAAGATGGGGAAACCCCGTCGGAGTTTTACGATGATATCAGTCGCGTTCGAAATCGGTGGCGTTTAATTTTGGTCGCGATAAAAGGATGTTATACGATCTAGATTATTTTTACTTTGGTCGATGAATATTTATTATTATTAGGCCTATATTAATAATTGATTTTTGTTTTTATTTTACACTGAGGTCTATGATGAGAGAAAGATGTGTGCCTTAAAAATGACAATTTGTAAACATAGTTTAAGATTATAGTAAGCCTATTATTCAGCATAATGTCATTTAACAGTACATAAATTTAAATGTGAAATATTTTATAGGGAACGTAGGCTACGTCTGTGTCTTTTATTTTTATATGCAACAAATTAGGTAAAACAATTTATTTATAAACATTCAGTTTACTATTATATACATAGTATTACAATGAACATTGATTATAAGCCTGGAAATGCAATCCCATCATTATATCCATTATAAAATTGCATCATATCGCCACGATATGTCGTAAATGATGACGTGCATGTGTGTATTCGTCGTACGTCCGTGTACGTAATTCCGTGCCTCTTCACTGTCTTGTTTATTAAAATTAAATAAACACCCGATATGAGGATATTTATTAGGCATGATAATTAGAATGTTCTATAACCAAAAGGGTTGAAAAGAATTTCTTCAGTAAAATGATCATTCTGCTGTTGAATAAAAAGCGACTCGCAATCTGAAACATTCTCTGAAACCAATCGGAGCTGCTCCTTCTCGTATCTGTTTCCTTCTCACAGCTGCTACGTCTTTCTGCTGCCCGTCGGGGATTCCCCTTTTAAAAAAAACACGCACACGATAATCATACTGTACGATGGTTTTTCCATGGTCAAAATGTAGCGTTTTAATTTTACTAAAATACCTGCATGTGTAAAACGATCATATCGGCGAAGAAATCCCCTTTTTTTTATTTCTTCAAGTCATAATTAAAATTAAATAACTATAGACACATAACTTGTCAATAAATGCAAAATGATCAATAAGTAGCCTATATATAACATTTATTGTCTTACAACGCTGTTATTGTTTTAACTACTGTAAATATACGAAGGCCTACTATTTATACACTTATTATATTATCCTAAAAAATGAGCTGGTATCCACGCGTAGGTTGAAGAAAGATTCGTAATTGTGGCTCTGGTAACTAATTTTAAAATCATATTAAATTATTTTCGAAACTATAAATCAGGGATAATCTTTTCGAAATCTTTTTAGAACTTTCAAACAAGGGACTATTTTTTAATGATTTTTAAAGAGCACATCACTCCATTAAAACCTGTAAAATAAAAATTAAAACACAAATTATGTATATATTAATAGGATAAACATTATAATGTATACGACCTTTAGCGCGACCAAAGTAACAACGCAATCGATATCAAACGCAACCGCTATATGATGATTAAAACAGCGTACTACTACTAGCGGCGCGCGGCACTTCCGAAATAAAACCGTGGGCGACTTTGCGATGGGGCGACATTGCGATGGGGCGACTTTGCGTTGGGGCGACTTTGCGATGGGGCGACTTTGCGATGGGGCGACTTTGTAATGGGGCGACTGTGCCGGGGCAACTTTGTTTTGGGGCGACTTTGCGATGGGGCGACTTTGTATTGGGCGACTTTGTATGGGGCGACTTTGCGATGGGGCGACTTGACTGGATCCCGAATGCTGATGATGTGTCCGATGTGTCGATCTTAAAGGCTACTTACGCACAGACCACCGGGAGAAGGCGGCTGAGGAACTTGAATTTTAAGACACAAGACAATGTCAATTTAACAGTTTATTGTCCTCAAAACAGTATAATACGTTGTAATAATATAATTACCTGATCTGCAACATCTTCAGCTTTGCTTATCATATCTTGCTGAGAAGCCATTCTGCTTAAAATGCACCAAAATAACAAAATAAATCGCAGGCCTACAACCGGCTTTGGGTTCAGCTCCTCCCGGATCGTTTAGCCAGGCATGAAACAGGTGACCTTTTCCCGGAAGTGACATCAAAAGGCCATGCCACGTTGAAAATGCAAAACTTTACGTGTCAATTATAAGGGGGCGTGGTCTTTTATGTAAATTGTTGGGTTTTTATGTAATTCAGGAGGAAATTGTCATGTTTAATAATAAATAATAAACACAAAAGTCAATGTATACAGAAGCAATTATAATACATTATTATTGTTGCGAGACCTTTACAGATTTTTCTTAAATAAAACTATGGATTTAACTATGGTATTTTAATAATTACTGTATAATAGAGTATTACAAAAACCGAAAACCCTAATTAGCTATTCATATTCATACAAAAATACTATATTGTGGAGTGTGGCTTAAAGGGTATGTCCATGTTTGAAATTATTATTGTTTTTCATAGCATAACAACACTTTTATTTTTATACATGCTACTTTTTTTTAACAGCAATGAAGCAAAACACGGAAGACTGAAAATATTCTGTTTCATCAAAACAGCATTTGGTCCTCAAAATGACTATTATTAAACTTAGGTCAAAATATGCAACCAAAATATGTCTATTAATAGTTTCATAACAGGATATACCCTTTAAATTCCAATACCTTGTAAACAAACAACTATCAACTAGATTAACAAAATGTATTATATTATTTCATATCCAGCAACATATGAAAATATAAAACGTACAAATAATTGTACGAGTTATTAAAAAATACAAGTTTGAGATATGGTATAATAATTATTACATTGACACCTGTCCCCTTAATACTTAATAGGGGTGTTCTAAATAAAAAAGGGTTCTACTGAAATTAAGTTCCCAAACAGAATTAGGGAGGGACAAAATAATGAAATAGCAATAAATATTTTAGTACAATAATTCCGGGTTGCGAGTACTGTATTTTTTACATACTAACACCAACTTTTTAAAATGTATTTTGACAACTAAAAAGCTTCATATTTTCTTTTCTTAATTATAATACAAAAATGTAATAAAAATAGCATTAATAATTACGAAGTTTATTCATAATTACAAATGTAATATTGTTTTAGACCAAAACCCTAGTACGCATATGTACTGTACAGTATATTTATTATTATTTTGATCGAAGAAAAAATATCAAAAGTTACAATAATGTACAACATTACTAATCACATTTATCGCTAAATCAATTTTACCATAAATTTTCACATCACTAACTTGTGAATATTTGACAATATAGTGAGCTTCAAAGTAAACAATTAAGTTTCAAATTATTAAATATGATATGAATATGATACAATTAAAATAAATTTTATTTTAAATACAGGTTCTAATTATTAATTGAGTGTGGGCAAGCAGAAGTGATAATGGGCAAGCAGAAGTAATAATGGGCAAGCAGATAAATGATGGACAAGCAGATATGATGGTTCAGGTAGTCACAAGTTTTGTGACATCATTCACAATTAAGCTATAGGAACAAACGCTTTACATTTATACATTTTCCTATCATAAGTAATACCACATATTCTTTTAAGAGAAATCATTAAATGATTATTGACTTAAGTGAAATTGTATTTTAGGGAAATATCTCACTTAAGTGTGATTGATAATTACAAAATATAGTTGTGCAACTTTAATGTATTTACAGACTACGGGGCGGATCCAGGGTGGGGGGGGGGGGGGCTAAGAGGAACTGGGGCGGATCAAGGAATCACAGGGGAAGATCCAGGGGTGGATGCAGGGACAAAAAGGGCGGATTAAGAGGTACAGTAGCTCCATGGATATGTGCTCTTCCTAAAAATGAAATTATAAACATATTTATCTATCTTCAACAGATGTTAGCGCCCCCTGGACCAGAACCCTGGTACACCAAACTTGTATTAATATTGAGGGAAACAATAAATTATCATTAGTATTTTCTAATTTTCTAATCTAATCAAAAATGTAAAATCAATTTAAAATATGAAGTGACCTGAAATGATATCAGTAAGTATATTTATGCTTTACATAACATTTAATTGTAAAAAAAAAGAATAAATTAATACATGTGTATAGCTAATTTATGAAAGGCAACAAAAAATGTCTGGACTTTGATTTGAAAGACGGTGCAAGCTTGGATTATTAGCATACAATATGATTAAAACATAGCATTACACGCTGTATGAATACATATTACTGTTTAATGTTCTAAACTATGTAGACTTAATTTGATGACATCACATTATCACATGACTCCCTTTAATGATGAAAATAGACATCAAGAAATATGTTAAGCTCTGTCCACACTGTCAAACTTTATGTGAAAAAAAAATGTAATGTGACCATATATGGACATTATGATGTCATATCACTACCATATTTAAGTATATCACTACCATATTTAGGCACATCACACTTTTTTGTCAAACTAGTTTGATAGTGTAGACAGAACTTTATGCCTGACACAGTACCATATGCAACACATTTTTTGTTGTCAAAAGACATATCGTTACATATAACTGATATTATAATCTGTCTGGTATTTAGAATGTGTTTAAAAACCTAGAAAATAATTTGAGACCTTTTGGACCTCGAGAAAAGTCTGAAGTTTGGGAGGTTTTGTATTGTGAGATACGTGGTATTGTGAGATACGTGGTATTGTGAGATACGTGGTATTGTGAGATACGTGGTATTGTGAGATACGTGGTATTGTGAGATACGTGGTATTGTGAGATACGTGGTATTGTGAGATACGTGGTATTGTGAGATACGTGGTATTGTGAGATACGTGGTATTGTGAGATACGTGGTATTGTGAGATACGTGGTATTGGGAGATACGTGGTATTGTGAGATACGTGGTATTGTGAGATACGTGGTATTGTGACACAGTGAGTAACAGTAACAGCTAAATAGTATAGATATATTTATAATTATAAATGGTTTGTAAGCTAGGAATTGTGTTCATTTAACATACAGCTGCTGATAACAATTAAAGGGGGCTCCAAGTTTAAAATGTCTATGGTTTATTATACAACTTAAATAATTGCAACAACATTGATAATAGCCCCACATATTTTGTAGTCAGTTGGAAAAAACCAGAACGAGCATCGTTAAAAAAGTCCCTTTAAAAAAAAAAGTTGTGCTGCAAGACTTTTTTATGCTATAAGGTAGGAGTTATCAATGTTGTTATATATATCTATACCCGGAGCCAGCCTTTAAACTTATAATCCTGAAGGTTAGTTCATTATTTACTTAGCTGGATCTTCTATGAAAATCAAGCACAATCTCACCCATGTCAAATATACAATAATTTACAAATTTATATTCATATTTATATAATTATGATAAAGTTAAATACTTCAATATGGAAGGCCAATTGTGACAAATACTTAATGCCAGACAATATTAGACCATATTACGTAAATATATTCGCTTCTCAGACCAAACCTAATGATTTTAATAATTTACAAATGTATATTCATAATATTATGACAAAGTTAAATAATTCAATATGGAGGCCAATTGTGACAAACAAAGTATATGATAGAATAGAAGTATTTTTATGTTAAGTAAATAATTGCTTTTGAAGAAAAACCATAATTATTCTAAATAATAATAACAAAGTTGAATAACATACCATACTTATGTAATAATAACAATATTTTGCCTAATTGTGTTTATGAATATATTAAAGATTACCAAAGAAATAAATGATTAATTGTCTTGATATGATTTGTGATGTTCTGTAAAAAGAAAAAAATCAAGAAAACTACCAGCTTTTTCCTATTAAGTTATGAATTAATTAATTTGTTCTACTTTCTAAATCTAAAGATACATTATTATGTAATCCTAGTCACATTAGGGCCTTCGTAAACAGAGCCCACCCATGTGAAGAAAAAAATTGATGAAATAAGTGCAGAGACATATTAAACTTATCATTTACAGTATATATAATTTCCTATCAAGTCATAATCATAATATTATTTTTTTTTTAAGCTGACTACATATTACTCATGTGGGTTTTATTGTTTTTTTGGTACAAAATCATTTGCATAGAATAATTAATTATCAGTAACTACAATAAAATTAACCATTATAAAAAGTATAACTACAACAAATATATATATATCCACAAAATCAACATAAAAATAGTTATTTTGAATGTTTACATGCAAACTACAAACAATATTATCAAAACAATAATTATATTTTTTAAAAACAAGAAAATTATAAATATATTTGGTGGGACTATGGTTGCTTCTAAATCTAAAGATGCTACGTTTGGTTTTACTGAAATAAAAATGACTTAATGATTTAGGCTAGTTGATGTATTTACTGGAATAATGGTCAATATAAGATATTTGAGTAGAGTTCCTATTAAAGAGACACCCTCATGACCAAACAAAGTGTTCTCTTAATAGGGATGTCCCATGAATAGGGGCTGGCCATTGTGTTAATATATATTCCTCTTGTCCTCTGAATACCTCTTAATAGATGTGTCCCCCGAATAGGGGTGCCCAAAGGAGGGATTCTACTATTATTCTTGTATAATTATGAATAATCATATTGGTTTTATGTTGAAACAGATATTGTGAATCCCAATAATTCTTTCATTTCATAATTCATGCTCTTCTAACAATAAAGTTCACTTTGCATTATGGGATACACCTGATTACATATCGTTAACTACATACCTATGCACTGTTGAAACTAAAAAATAAAGTGTCAATGATTATTATGGCTAATTTAGTGATGATACGGTAGGTTCATGATTTGACTACAATATTATGTGCGTAATGTTTGGTTAGTTGCAGTCTTCTGCTTTTGTTTATTCTGGTTAGGAATCATATCAGAAGAATGACAACACAATAGCCAGATAAAAGGAATGGAATTTAAGAAACTTTGATTGGTCGATAAGGAGAGTTAACAAGGGCAGTCTGATATGCACATTGATCGATATGTTTGCTGGTCTCAAAAGAGTCAAATATTTTGGTCTTTAATATAAATTCAATGCTTCCATCAGTCTTCCTCCTGCACATATGTTGATGGAAAATAACCCTCCTGGAAAAAAAAAAACACAGAATATAAGCAACACGCTTAAATGTAGACATTGCTGAATTCTATTTTATTAAGAGATCAGAATTTTTACACTTTTACTGCAATAATGTAGAAGTCACTGCAGTAAACATTGGGTTTGACTATCTAAAAGAAAGAAAACATCTTTCTAAAAATATGCATGTTTAAAGAGTTTGAGGCTAGGAGTTCAGATTCCATGATTGAAAACCATCAGAGCAAACAGTGGACATCTGCAGTTATCACCCTTTGTTTATTCTTCCTTTCTCGTCCTTTAAGACTATTGTGTCACAGTACAAATAACGCTGTACTTAACCTAATATTCTATCTTGTACATTGAGATGATTTAAGTTTATTTATTGGGGGTGGGGGGGGGGGAGGAGGATAACACTGGGGGGGGGGGGGGGGGGTGGCGCTATATTACATTACCTTATCTCCAACCCTTCCTTTCCACCATCCCCTGTGTCCACCTGCCTTGCTAATAATTGCAACTGTCTGGCCAGTTTTTAGTGACAGCTCTCTTATTCCACGGGCTGAGAAGTCATAAAGTGCTGTTCCGTAGCTTACCACATTTTTTTGAGCTGTAAGTAATAACATATATTACAAAAGGAATACATTTAATATACTTATTCAAAATCTGTATATTATCTACCTCATAATTTTTAAATTCACTTTTATTCAATTAATCCGAACCTTAAATTGTTTAGTCTGAATGTTCCCCTAGTACCTTTTACCATGCAATAGTATACAAATAACGCATGGCACATAATTCAAAACAACTAATCAAATGGTAAGAAAACACTTATAATGTAGAATACTGTACTACTATATGTCAATGCAATGTAGAATACTGTATGTCAATGTAATGTAGAATACTGTATGTCAATACAATGTAGAATACTGTATGTCAATGCAATGTAGAATACTGTATGTCAATGCAATGTAGAATACTGTATGTCAATGCAATGTAGAATACTGTACTACTGTATGTCAATGCAATGTAGAATACTGTATGTCAATGTAATGTAGAATACTGTACTATTGCACTACTGTGTATAAATCTTGTACTATGCCACTGCTTCTAGATCTACAGAATGTGTGAATGTACAAATACTGTATTACCCAGTATTTATGATAGCACTACTGTACTATGAATACCTTATATAATTTGGTTTTAGAAAAGTATTGTATTTCAATGAATATTGTACATAGCATTTATATGTGAATACTATGGCAATATTTTATGTCTAATATAAAAACATTTTATTTATATATAATTTATTTTATAGTTATTTTCATGCATGCATAAAAGCGGAGTATCATCATGTTTGATAAATACAATACATGCACAGTCTTTCCATTGTGGACATGCAAATTAATGTGTTTGACAACGTTACATCCCATCTGAAGGATGAGGCAATGGAGTAAAGCATCTTGCCTGAGGATACAGTCACTATGGCACAGAAAATCCATGCCTCTGACATGCTACTGCAGCCAGATAGCATATCACTCTTTGAAGGGTCTATGTGGTAAGTACCCAATATTCCCACACAGTTTCCCACCCAAGTTCTACCAGGCCCAACTTTGCCTAATTTTGGTAATCTGATGAGAACCATGTTTTTAAAATTTATAATCTGTGTACATTTTTTCTTCTTAATCCGTTTTAAATAATTTTCAAAAACATAATTCAAAATACATGAATTAAAATACGTTTCTGCCCTGTTTATTAACTCTGACAATAGAATTGCGGTTTAAGTAATGGTAAGTTATGATGGCGATGATAATTATTAATTGTTAACCCTACACCAAAGCAAAAGCAGTTAGTATGCAGTGCAGGTGGCTGTAGTTTAGGTCTTACAGAAAAACCTGAACTAATAATTTTAAAGGCCAACTCAGAAAGCATCGTATGACGAGGCCCGATTAAACGCCTGGACTTGCCTGTGCTGCCCGAGTTGAATCTCGATGAGACAAGTCGTCTTCAGATTAGGTCGTCGGAAGAACTTAAAACATGTCTAATTTTTTCGGGCCTCGTCGTACAACACTGTTCAAGTTGGCCTTAGCGCAACCATGACAAAGGTCATTGTATATTAGATTGTTTGAATGGTGAAATTAAGAATATGACAGAAGCAAAAACATGTGCAACACAAACCACGAGAATAAACACTAGTGTAAATGGATACACAAATGTACGCAAAAATTGTAATCAATTTTAGAGAGCTGGACGATGACTTGGACAAATGACGTAATGTGCAATTGAAACAAGTCCTAGGCTATTGAAAATAGCTCCCTTATATTGATTGTAGACTTGGAACTAAAAGGAAGCCTTAAAAGGATGGGAAAAATAATCGTGTTTTCATGCAGTATAGGTATCTTTATTGCAGTTTGTTTTCAAGGCATGCAATGTTTTGTGAAGGAATATTCAAGTGGTGTATGTTTATACACACATATTTTTTACATTTAAATATTTTTTAAAATATAACATGCACATTATAAACTACTGTAACTGGTTTAAAAGGATTCTAATATTACATACATGCATGTGTTATACCATTGTCCGTAGGAGGTGTGGTATGATTATTTGTTGAACTACAAACCGAATGCCTTGGAGAAAGCGGGTTTCTTTGAGGTGCTGCAAAACGAAGTGTTCAGTAATGAACTTGATTTACAACATGCAGGAAAGGTAAGGAAACAAACATCGATTATGAACACGAAATGTTTATACTTCCGAAAGCCTGGCACACGCGAGATATACGGCGTGAATAGCCCTTTTCTTGCAGTGTGCGTCCGTAAATTTATTTAGCAGCCGATTATACTGTATTATGTCTAAGGAGTATAAACAGCCGGCAGTATTGCGTCTGCAGTATTTGAAAAAAAAAATGACCATGCTAGCTTTTGAACCATGGTCTACTAACTAGGACGCACTAACTAATCAGCTGAAAAGTTTCCGGTAAGAAAATCGTTCACATAACACATAGATAATAGAGGCTACTGTATATTAAGACGTCATACATTATCTCATATGGGATTAACGTTACTGTCAGAAGACAAGATACTTTACATGTACCTGGTAAATGCAGAACATGTGAGAGAAATATGTAATTTTTCACTGCGAGTGGACTATAAAACTAATTTCAATGCACAAAATCTTGTATATGCATAGAACCTATCGTCTTTTGGCAATTTTCTGGTTTTGAGTGTGCTACTGTATATCTGTCAATTAGCTCTCATATGTGCCAGGCTTAAGGTACAACATCTTAACATGCAGGATTCTAAGGTGAAATATAAGATGCAATAAGGAAAATTATTCATGCATACTATTGGTTTAATAATTTAATTTAAGTAATTTTTTTATGCTGAATACATTTAAATAAAAGCAGAAACAAATTTATCAGTATTATTTTTAAACATTATATATTATAAAAAAGTATTTTATTTGTTGGTTAAAGCAAATCTGAAACAAAATAAATTGTAATATTTGACTTAAATGCTTGTTTTATGTCTCTACGCTCGCGCTAAGGTCAAATTTTCGTTCGCCAAAATGGCAAAAGGTTTTGAGAAACATTAGCCAAATTGAAAATCCTTTAGCCAAATTTAAAAAACCATAAAAATTCGAAAAAATGTTTATTAAATAAATAATGCATGTATTTTTTTTAAATTTTATTTCTTTTACATTTATATTATTATTAGGTATCCCAATGAACCTGATTTTCGTTACCGCGATTTTAACACGTTCGTGAAATTTCAAAAAGTGACGTGTCTTTGAAGTTAAAAATATACTATTTCTTATGTACCCATGAGAATAAAAATTATACGCCTGGAAAGAACTTTATTATTTTTATATATTTATAATCTATGTTTATTAAATATTTTAATAGAAAACGCGAGTTAAAAATGAGGGGTGAGCCGAAATCCGCGCGCTAAAAATAACTTTGGAAAACACCTACCCATTTTCGCACCCGATCGCACAAGGTCCATAATAGGTGGTGGAGTAATTTTTGTTGCATGTTATCAGGCTTTAAATACTCTTTTGATATGTAAATCGGTTATTATTATTATGTACATCCGCCTCAAATGTAAATTTTAACGATAAAAATTGATTTTTTGAGTCTTTCTGATTATCAAAATCTGGCTAATTTAGTATTGAATTGAAGCTAATTTATATTTCTGTTTGATAAAACACATCGTTTTATTTGACTTTGCGTGGACCTCGTGCGAAGAGGCCAACAAGACCAACCCCTGAAAAAAATAATCCCTACCATAAATATCAGTGATTACCATTTTCCTTACAGGGCATTCAGTTCTCCGCATATTACTAAATTACCGTCGCCCAGGCAATATACATGGTATGCATGTATTAGCGCGTTAATTAATGATTGGATAACCCCCGCAGTGGACTGTTCCATTTTCTGAACTAATCTTCGCCGCACACGACGAGGCATGTCGAAAAATGTCGCCTCTCATCATGGAATATTTGCTTCGAAACGTCAATTTTACCGATTTATTAAATTATTTAATAAGTGGAATATTTATCAATCTATTATATAAAACAAGAAATGTACCACAGAAATTTAAGAAGCTTTGAATTTGCTATGCAGCGGCCGTAACCCATTTTATGTAGGCGGCCGAAACGCGCTTTGGCCAGGGTTGCCGTTGCAGTATACGCTGTTTCTTAGTTACTCAATTCTGCGCATGTTTAAACAGAGCTAAAAAAATGAACACGGCGATCGTGACGTCGTCGTCACATAAAATTCTGTGGTGGTAAAAAGTGTACCCGAGTCAGAAAGTACCGAAGTGTGGCGAATTCTCGCTCCCATAAGAAGTCACGCCGACCAGGCTAGGCCTAGGCTTGGAAATGTATTTTCGCCAATTTGGCGAACGAGGCAATAATTATTTTCGCCAAATGGAGACTTCAGTCGCCATTGGCGAATTGGCGAGCGGTTAGCGCGAGCGTAGTGTCTAATTCATGTGGACATTTTTCTTATTGCATTGTTAAGCATTTTCTTAAAAAAAGTAAAATAAAAGATAAAAAACAACCCATTATTTTTCCTTTGTTAATTTATTAACCAAATGATCCCAATTTGTTGTTACTTATTTTTGGTTTCCACTAGAGACGCAACAAAGGATGTAAATGATTTGACCAATCACAAGCTATGTGCTGGTCTTCATTGGTCAATTCGCTTACATTGCGTTTACGTCCTTGTGTTGCGCGTCTTTATTAGAAACCAAAGTTTAGCTTCACCAACCAATTAAACTTTTTTACACAAAAATGATGACACAAAATAAATTCTCCTTTGAAATGAATCGTTTAGACAATGGAAATGAATGAATTAATTAAATATTGTAATTAGTGTATTATATGAGGTATGTTTGTGTAAAGGCCAATGTGCCTGGAATATTAGTGCAAATGTTTAAAAAAAAGTATTGGTTATAATTTAGGCAGTAAATACACTTTTTGAGGATAGGGTAGCAGCCATGGGCGGACGTAGCAGCCCTGGGCGACAATCCGATGCATGCTCAAATCACGGTAGTACATCTAACAAACTTTCTAATGGCCTTATAGCAGCAAATAATTTTTAAGTTAATTTAAACACATAACACTTGAAAAAGTAGCCATGAGTATTATGGCAAAGAGAAACTGATAAGTTAAAACATTACATTAATGAAAGGTTTGTATTGTATAGGTACATTTATTTAGACTTATTTGCAACATAGAAATTATCGCTAAATAAATAAGGTCACAATTAATAATATAATAATAAGTAAACAATTATAAAGCATTGGTGCTTAAGAGATTGACACCGACAGATATGGAGAGGATATAAACACAAATTGTAAAATAAAATAGAAAAATAAAGGAAAATTATATAAAAATGCATACTTACTTGTACATTGCTTGTTATATTCTCGTATTGGTATACTTAAGATGCTGTCTAAACCTTGAAATACATGTGCTAATGTGTTTTTTTGATAATACTCTATCAGTTGCTGTAAAAGAAGTCATAGTGTACTGCTATACATAGCCATATATGCAAAATTGAGTCTATGGCCTCCAAAAAATTGGTTTCACCCCAGAGAACGAAAGCCGTAAACTTAGCCTAGGTTGTCTTAGGACAATGTTTTGTAGTCAAACAATGACCTTTTAGATCTTACAAGCAATGAAGTGTGACAGGGGGTCAAATTGCTATCTAGAATATAAATCGCTGCAATTATTATTGTTTTGTATTCTGTACATTAACAACAGTGTACCACTTAAGCCGCAATCAAGTTACAAAGCACTTTTTTAGGGTATCTTTTTTAGGGTAACTTACCGGAAGTGTTGCAAATGGATGGGCTTCAACTAGATAGAACATTCTGTCTATTGTTACTAACACCTTCATATGTTTAACAGTATTGTCATATCTAAAATTAAAACAAAATTGTAAATAGTTGTAAATTCAGGATAACTTCTATTAAGGGGACAACTTTGGAACCCACAAGGTGTCTTCTTAATAGGGATGTCCCCTGAATGCGGATTGACTATATTGCTAAAACATATATTGCACTTTGTTCATTTTACAGTAAATTTTCCACTATATAGGGGTGTCCCAAAGAAAGGGCTCCCCATGAAGTTTTCTACTGCCGTTTAAAATATATCAGTCACAGCATTTATTAAATGAGTGAAATGATAGATTGGAGTGAAATGCATTACACAAAATGTGTGGTATTGATGTCAAGCTACACAGAATGTGTACTTTAGTACACAGGTTTTACCCATACGCATACAGACACGGAGGAATGGTCCAAAGCCCTGGAATTTGCAAACAAAAATATTTACCACCAAGCTAAGTCCTGTACCAAAACTCACCTGATACTAATAGCATAACCACCACCTTCGCCCCTTTCACGAACTAAGAAACAGCCATCAGATGTATCTTTTAGTTGTTCATTAGCACTTGCACGTTCCATTGTACCAACAAACCTAAAAATAATAAAACACAAGATTTATAACTACTATTATAGGCTGAGGGCAATGTGTGTTATGCAGTGTACATTTTTCATGAACTTGGTCAGGGATAAGTATTAAAGGCCTTAAACAAATTATGACTCTATGAACATTTTGTTGACCTTTGACACACATACTGCCCAAATATTGGTCAACAAAAAATTCATTTATATATTTACTTTATTTGAACATTTTATTGAAAAATGACCGAAACACATACTAACCATTTATATTCAAACAGGTTTGAAGGATGTGGGTGTGGACTGCCAGGCTGCCTTATTGAATTACCTGGTGTGATGGTTGTTTCTTGATATTGTGGCCTTTCCTATAAAATAAAAAATAAATTAACTTAAAATTTCACCCTAACAATATGTAGCATGATCAAAACCCTTGAATTTCCCATACATACTATCTCTCAGAGCTAAGCTGTTGCTTTCATTTAGTCAGCATTACAGTATTACCCTTTCGGAAAAGTTTTTAGGGGGCGTTTATTTTGGAAAGCATTTTTTTTTTTTTAAATATATTGTATATGGTGGAAAAAGACAAAGGCAAGTTATGTAGCTGTAGCTTGGTAGTTAACGTGTTGTAACTCACAACTTTTTCAACTCCCTAAGCCTCAAATGAGACTTTATATAAGCATGATAAATTATAAAATAGTCCTGTAATTGGCGAGCGACTCGCTGTTGGATGCGTATGAAACAAAATAATCATTTGATAAATTGAAAAGGATACAAGTAATGCGATGAGCATGGACTTGAACTAACACGCTGCGCCAAAAGAACTCACCAGGTACTTTGTGGGAATGTATCCAGTTTGCAGTGTCGACGTATTGCATCCAATCCACCAGTAATCGTCAACTTTATCGTAGATTTCAAGAACGTGACCTTTATCAAACTTCACCGGTGTATGATTATCAGGAGGTGGAGGAAGTCCTGAGTAATTACTCCTAGCTTTAGCGACATCTATTACTGGCTTTTTGGAGGCTGTAACATCAAATTATAAAACATGAAAAATAGAGAAATACATTGAAAATTTATAAAAACGACAATGTATGATGATATAAATGTCAATTATGCAAATGACAACGGAGATGACATTGATGATGATATAAAGGACAATGATATTGTATGAAAATGATGATAAATGACAATTATGCAAATTACAATGGTGATGACATTGATGATGATATAAAGGACAATGATAATGTATGACAATGATGATAAATGACAATGGAGATGACAATGATGATATAAATGACAATGATATTGTATGACAATGATGATAAAGGACAATGGAGATGACAATGATGATATAAAGGACAATGATAATGTATGACAATAATGATATAAAGGACAATGGAGATGACAATGATGATATAAAGGACAATGATAATGTATATAAAGGACAATTATGCAAATGACAATGGAGATGACAATGGTGATATATAAAGGACAATTATGCAAATGACAATGGAGATGACAATGGTGATATATAAAGGACAATGATAATCTATGACAATGATGATAAATGACAATGCTGTTACATTGATGATATATAATGACAAATGAATCAATGTAAAAATGACAATATAAATGACAATTATGATGATAAAAAGGACAATAGCGTTGTTACAATGATGGTATACAATGAAAACCACGATGATTTAAAAGACAATAAAGTTGTACTCACATGTAGTGGGCCTTCTTGGCACACATGCCATGATGATCTTTTTTGTTAAACAATCTTTGTGTGCAGCTTTTCTACATCTGGTACATTTGTATCCTTGGAAGAACACGCCCCTTAAATAATAATAATATAATAAATTATTATTGTTGCGTTGGACTCCCAGTAAACCACAAACTAAACTATTGTAAAGATCAACATTTTCAAATTTCTTTCTTTACTTCAACTTATTTTCCAAATTGCATGAGATTATATTTAAAATGAAGAAAAATGGTGGGAAAAACCAAAAGAGCAATGCTTGTTTGTGTGTCTACCACTTGAGTGAGTCAAGGAGGGACAAAGATGGTTCTGATTCTACTCATTTAAATCAGATTATCGGATAAATGCGATAACTTTTAACCTTTGACCTGAAGGACAAATTGTTGTGTTGTGATTGGCATATGGGTGTTTGGTAATGTCTGGTCATGTGCACTTTATTTTTTTAATATTACCTGAGGGTAACCCTAGACACTCATTTTGACAGTTGAGTGTTAAGTGCCAATTCTTATTTTGAAGATGCTATAGTATTTAATTAGTTTATTCAATATATTCTCAAAACACAATAATAATTATAGTAAGTTCTATAATAATTAAAAAACAAAAAAGATGTGGAAAGAAGCCTAAATAAAGCTTAACTTAACTTCTAGGCTCCCAGAAATAAGTGAAGTGACCATGGCTACCTAAAGCTGTCTACACTATATAACTTTATGTGACAAACAAAGTTTGATGTGCCTATATATGGACATGATGATGTCATATCACTACCATATTTGGGCATATCACTATAATTATTTGGGCATATGACACTTATTTTGTCAAACTAGTTATGACAGAGCTTTATGCATTTTTGAATACTTTACTAACCTCAAAAGTTTCATGCAACCTTCACAGTATGTAGGGTCTGTAAAGCTGGTAAATTCAAATTTGTGATGGGTTCCATGTTTTGGGTTGATGTTGTCTCTACAAAGAGAATGTATATTCAAATCGTTAAAAACACACCTAGGTCTTCTTCTGTCAACAATTTAAACAGTCACAGTAATATCATTTGGATTTTAGTAATATTAAAATTAAGACATTTCTCAGCAATAATTGTGAATGTCAGAAAGATTCACAAGACTAATTTAGGAGAGCTTAACAAGGGTTTTTTTGTTTATCAAATAAAAAAAAAAGTGTACAACATACTTGGCTGTTTTGATGCTAGTAACCCATCTCAGCATCATTTCTTCAGTTTTAGTGTAAATTTCAACTGGTGTTAATTCTGGAATACCCTCTTTTGGTGTCAGCCAGAAACACCAATTCCACTGTAAAGAGGGAATTAATTTAACAATTAGTTGTATAGTGAAAACAAAATGACATTTAATTATAACCATCCTTGGGCTTAATGGGAAACTGAGAAAATTTGGAATAGGTCATCTATGGACCCACAGCAAAATAGGGTACCAAGTTCTTTACATCCTATCTGAAGGACAAGGCAATGCAAATAAAGCATCTTGTATTGAAAGGGTACAATCAATGGAACAGGTAGTCACACGCCTCTCGTATACTAATTCAATACCTAACCATATAACGCCCATTATGCCTAAAAGATTCAAGTTATCTAGCAGTCCCAACGTTGCTAAATTGTATTTATTTTGTATTTTTGTATTTTGTATTAATATTTGTCCTCAGTGAGGAAATTCGGATTAGGCCCTCCACGGACCCACGGCAGCCAGCAGTGCAGCGCCTACCAGATTAAGCAATGAGAGTAAAGCATCTTGCCTAAGGATGCAATTAGTATGGTACAGATAACCTCGAACCCATGCCTATCACATGCTAGTCCGATATTACCATTACACCATCACTCTCCAGTATATACAGCACCCGCCACGATTTCTAGACGGTCTCCCATCCAGAACGCAACCGGGCCCAACGTTGCTTAACTTCGGTGATCTGACGAGAACCGGTGTTTCAACGCAGTATGGCCGTACATATAAACGTTGCTAAATTGTGATGACATATCATTTTTGCAGTAACATCACTCAAAAAGATCTAACTGGCAGTAACCATGAAGGCTTACTACATACAGTACTACAAGTACAAACAAACCTTTCCTTTTCCTTTTGGCAAATTGTCTTCAACTTCGTACTGTGAAAGTTTTATTAAATGTTTGAATTCATGCGTCTCTTGTCCCTAAAAAATAAATAAAATATTCAACTCAAATTTACAATCAAACAAATTAAGGATGGAAAATAAAAGGAGAAAAAAAAAACAGACAAAAGTCAACAGGAAAAAAAATTAGATGAGCAACACAAACTATTTCAATAGGCAACAAAAGAGATTGCATACGTATATGTTTAGTCTTGTAATTACGATATAATTAAGAGAAATGCTTAAATTAAACACTGGCATTAATTTTGTTTGTCATGACATAACAAGATGCAAATTTGCTTAAAAACAATTATTTAAAAAAGTAAACAAAACTTGTTTTATAACTCTTCAGAGAAAAGTAATTCGAGAATTTCCAAGACAGATAGCGCACTCGTACTTCTTCGTGCTTGTTAACAATAGCTTTGACTGGCTGACATGCATCAACTTATTTTTATTAATAAAGAACCTCTATTAAGGAGGCATCTTTGGGAAGTGTCTCATTAATGTTTACTCCTTTATCGTTTCACAGGAAAGTGTCCCCTTGAGTGTCCAAATCGTTTTTTAAATCAAAAAAAATTTTAATTTTCAAAAATATTATATTCAAGATGAAGCTATATAATGTTTTAAGGGTTGGTTATTTAAACGGTAAATCTTACAAAATATGTTTCCTCTTTAGTGTGAACGAAATTAGGTAAGGTTGTAAAATGAAGAAGAAAGTGACTATCTAACTTAATTAAGTAAACTATGCATATTACAGTACAACCCCTGTTATGGGGACACCCTAGCGACCGAACAGCATGTCCCCTTAATAGGCGTTTCCTCTGAATAGGGGTTGGCCACAGTGTTCAAAGATTTTGCCTTGTTTACCAAAAACGCCTCAATTAGCAGTGTCCCCTTAATAGGGGTGTCCTCTGAATAGGGGTTGGCCACAGTGTTCAAAGATTTTGCCTTGTTTACCAAAAACGCCTCAATTAGCAGTGTCCCCTTAATAGGGGTGTCCTCTGAATAGGGGTTGGCCACAGTGTTCAAAGATTTTGCCTTGTTTACCAAAAACGCCTCAATTAGCAGTGTCCCCTTAATAGGGGTGTCCTCTGAATAGGGGTTGGCCACAGTGTTCAAAGATTTTGCCTTGTTTACCAAAAACGCCTCAATTAGCAGTGTCCCCTTAATAGGGGTGTCCTCTGAATAGGGGTTGGCCACAGTGTTCAAAGATTTTGCCTTGTTTACCAAAAACGCCTCAATTAGCAGTGTCCCCTTAATAGGGGTGTCCTCTGAATAGGGGTTGGCCACAGTGTTCAAAGATTTTGCCTTGTTTACCAAAAACGCCTCAATTAGCAGTGTCCCCTTAATAGGGGTGTCCTCTGAATAGGGGTTGGCCACAGTGTTCAAAGATTGTGCCTTGTTTACCAAAAACGCCTCAATTAGCAGTGTCCCCTTAATAGGGGTGTCCTCTGAATAGGGGTTGGCCACAGTGTTCAAAGATTTTGCCTTGTTTACCAAAAACGCCTCAATTAGCAGTGTCCCCTTAATAGGGGTGTCCTCTGAATAGGGGTTGGCCAGTGTTCAAAGATTTTGCCTTGTTTACCAAAAACGTGTCCCTTAATTAGCAGTGTCCCCTTAATGGGGGTCCTACTGTATTATTACTATTATAATCTACAAATTATATAAAGACTAAAACTAAAATCTAAAAAACGTATATGTTGATTTTGTTTGAGGTACTGTATTGTAACAGTAGACATTAAAGAAATAATTTTAATAAATTATATATATATATATATATATATATAAATTGAAAAAAATTGAATGAATAAAAAAATATGAACCATTTCATTGCAGCATTTATTCTCACGTTTGTGTGGCGAGAAGGGTTAGAAAGAGGGCGTATGAGCGTGTACATTCACCTAGGGCTTATGGAAAATGGTATTTCGGAAAATAACAAAATATTTGAAATTCTTGTTATAGTTTTATAAAAAATACACAAAAACAAACATTTCCCTGAATTACACTGTTACAGAGAAAACTTGACATAGAAAAAGACTGCTAGGTAATGCTATAACGGATTGAACATTACATAAAGTCGATGAGCAATAGAGGGAGTGTACACTGAAGGACAGTAATTTTAAAATATTACTTTTTGAAGCGCAACAATTATCCGTAAAAGTACTGTAAGTAGGGGGGGGGGGGTGGATGCTGCAGTGAAAGAGTTATTATGTAAAAAAAAAATATTTCAAAAGCGTGTAACAATGCAATTGGTGTGACTGTCTATTCTAGAAGCTGTACTGATCTCTGAATTAAACATTGGTATAATGTTGAGTATAGATGCATTAGAAAGCCAAGCTACTGAAACTCTATCGAGAGCACTATTTATCCAATTGTTCATGGTAAAGATACACTAATCCTATTACCAGTTTGTTCTGGAGTTAAGTATTCACTAAAAAATGTATGTACTTTTGTTAATGCTTAAAATATTGAAATATATTAACTGCCTAACTAAAGCAAATTCCAGTGAAAAGGAGTATGTTAATTGTACATGGTTTGATTTAAGTCTCTAATTCAGTAACTGCTCTATTGAAAGACGGACTGCTCTATTGAAAGACGGACTGCTCTATTGAAAGACGGACTGCTCTATTGAAAGACGGACTGCTCTATTGAAAGACGGACTGCTCTATTGAAAGACGGACTGCTCTATTGAAAGACGGACTGCTCTATTGAAAGACGGACTGCTCTATTGAAAGACGGACTGCTCTATTGAAAGACGGACTGCTCTATTGAAAGACGGACTGCTCTATTGAAAGACGGACTGCTCTATTGAAAGACGGACTGCTCTATTGAAAGACGGACTGCTCTATTGAAAGACGGACTGCTCTATTGAAAGACGGACTGCTCTATTGAAAGACGGACTGCTCTATTCAAAGACGGACTGCTCTATTGAAAGACGGACTGCTCTATTCAAAGACAAACTGCTCTATTCAAAGACGGACTGCTCTATTCAAAGTAAGGCGGATCAAAGACGGACTGCTCTATTCAAAGTAAGGCGGATCAAAGACGGACTGCTCTATTCAAAGTAAGGCGGATCAAAGACGGACTGCTCTATTCAAAGTAAGGCGGATCAAAGACGGACTGCTCTATTCAAAGTAAGGCGGATCAAAGACGGACTGCTCTATTCAAAGTAAGGCGGATCAAAGACGGACTGCTCTATTCAAAGTAAGGCGGATCAAAGTTTAACAAAACAGTCAATGACTATTTGTTTTTTTGTTCACACATTCCAAAAACACAAAACATTCATTTGCTTCATAAAGCTCTGTGTACACTATCAAATGTGTAAAAACAACATTATGTACCCAAAATGAACATGATGATGTCATATCACCACCATATTTGGGCATATTTATCACTACCATATTTGGGCATATCACTACCATATTTGTGTTGTTAAACTAGTTTGATAGTGTACATCAGAGCTTTACACACCTACTGTGAATGTAACCAATTTTAGCAAAAACATGATACAATGTACTTACTCTCAACCAATCAAATGACAAGGATACACTTTGTTGTGTTAATATTATTATTTCCTCAAATGAATCTTATGAAAAATAGGCTTAATATGTATACCAATGTACTATTCTATTCAAGTTACTATGTTAAAGTATTAATAATGTAATCGTATATAGAAAGAATTAAATTACAGTATGTTAAAATAAATTAACCAAAAAAAGTTAACTAAATAATTTAGTTGAAAAAGAAAATAAAAGAACGTATGAAAAGTTATATAATTAAGAGCTGTACAAAAAAAGAAGATAAAATCTGAAACAAAAGTAATGATGTTATTACATTGTTATTGTTTAACTTCATTATTAATTACTAAACTGTTGGTATTATCGGATACTGTAATGTCAATTATTTTTTATAAGACAACCTCCCATTAAACATAATTGTCTCCCTGAAAAAAATAATAAAAACAATTTATTTTTAAATATGCCATTTTAACGTCACATAATAGTTATTCACTTGTACCAAAAATTGAATCGAAAACAAAAATATTTAAAAAACTGTAATTTAACGCAAAAATAGTCAAATGAGTTTGTTTATTGCAAATTTAACAGTTAATTTTGTCCTTTTATTTTAATATAAATGAAATCATATTAATTAAAATTACTTGTTTGTAGTGCTGTATTTTGCGTACTCAATACTGTATTTCCTGAAAATTATTCACGTTATGTGCATCTCTATCTACCCTCCAAATGTCCGAACAATATATTATGGAAGATGAAACTCTACCAAGTGTTCAGTGCCAGCTACAAAATGATGTGTTGAAATAAAGCTTGGTTCCAACTAGAACGCAATATAATTATGTAATTTGACCAATCACAAGGAAGAATTCAGATAATCTGTGCCATGTGATTGGTCACACTTGTGTTGCGTCATAGTTGAAATTAAGCTTAAATGTATGATTTAATCAAATTTAACATTTTTAAGTCAGTTTACTATAAACAGCCAAACCTAAACAACATGATTTGTGTGTTCTTTACTCCACAGAAAATGAACAAAACATAGGTGGCCTTCCAGAAAACAACCGACTATGATACAATCATTATAAAATATTATCTGTTTTAATGGTTAAATAATGCAAAAATGATCTTATGTTAGAGCTCTTAAACGAATAAAAAAAAATTTGAATTAAATAAAAAAAGAAACAGACACAAATAATATAAAAAACTCATTCTGCATTGAGAAATAAACAAAAGTTGATTAATAAATTATTTTTTTTTCAAATACAAAATTTAAAAAGCAGATTGAAACATGCAAACATTTCTCAAAAACATGCCACCTCAGAGCTGTGTCATCACCCTTTGTAACACGCTACCTACCCAAAATTTCTCCATAACAAGCTAAAAACAGAAGTTACGAAAAAAAAAGAAAGAAATACAATCAAACGAGCTTAGCAAAAAATAAACTAAACTTTTTTAAAAGTCACACAAGCCTGTAGCCAGGTTTGTTATTCAGGACAAATCATTATAAGCATGGGCTAAGCCTATTTACCATCACTTGACTGCTGGTGCTCCAGGGGAAAAAATGGGGGTTAAACTTTCAAACCCCCCTGGCTACAGGCTTGCACAAGAACTACCTCATCTGATATAGAGGTCAAATTTAGGATTTACTGTACCTCTCGATACCATTTCACATGACCTTAAAAAAACCCCTGGAGTTTATACACACCAGGGTGTAAGCTTAATGTGCATTCTGGTGTGTGAGAAAACTCTGGAGTTTTACTAGGCAATGCAAAGGGGTACTGGTAGCTACTAAGTCAAATTTGGGAAAGTTTGAGAAGTATTCTATCTCTATCTTACTTTGTTCAGTATAAAATCTTGTGATATAGGTTAGACACATGTGACAATGTATTTAGGAAACTACCTACAAGAGTGGTATAGATTTACTGGGGGAATCGGGACAAAGTAAAAACTGTATGACATAGTCGTAATTTTATATATAAAAAAGTTAGCCATAAATCAATTTGCTAAAGCAAGCAACTGAAAATAAAATGGTACCAGCTAGCTTCAAATGAGAAATTTATCTCATTGATAATGGCACTATATTCTACTTTAGGTGTTTTGCAGTAATAGTAAACACCCTCACAAAAATACATAAAACAAACATAAAAAGCATAAAATCTTCTGAAAAAGAAATTAGCCGGAAACAAAATTATTAAAAAATCCACATAACATTTATTGTTATTTCACGCCGTAGCTGTAAAATTGAAACTGTTGTAGTAATATAATTTTGGAATTCAAGGAAAACACATTTTGACTGGCAAATTTTAAAATGAGGTTCTTATTTAAGAATAATAAATACGCATGTTAATTTTAAAAATTCAATTTCCAAATTTTGAACTGGCAAGATTGTGGTCATTGGAAAAAAAAATATTTTGTCTGACATGACAAAAAAGTTAACCCAAAACTGAAAAAGAAATTGTTTTAGGGTCAAAAACGAATTTTTCATAGTCAACCTAGAACTGACTGAACTAGACCCTGAATAAAGAAGCTTTTAATTTTGCAATGGCCTATGACCTATGATATTGTTTTTGCAATTTTTGTGAAGTTGGTAAATAGTCGACAAATGTGAAAAACAATTTCTTGTTAAATTAGGTAGTGCTTCCATTTTAAATTAAATAAAATGTTGGTGGCAGTCGCAACTATGGAGAGAGAAAACTAAATCCAAAAAGAAGGGTTTTTATTTACTACAACATTGGTTAAAGCTCAATAGCTGTAAATAACAATATTAATAATAAATTAAAACTATTTAACAAACATTTGTTAAACTAACAACCAGAAATATAATTTCTAAATATCGGAATAAAAATAGAGCAAGGAAACTAATAATGATTTATATTATTGTTTTTTTGCTAGAAAAAAGTTAATCAAAAATACCAACCTTTCCTTTCTTTTCACAGATTAATAACGCCTTATCAAACAAGAAGCAGTTACTATTAACGGGGCTGGAAATAAAAATATATATTATTATTGTTTTTTTTTTTATCATATAATACATTATAAAGGAAAAACATAATCAAATAAAAATTAAAAGCAAACAAAAACAACAAAGATATCCATCTAATAAATTAAATAAAGGTTCATAAAAGTTTTTCTAATCTCTAACAATTTCCTATTGATTTATAAATGCTTCTAATTTTATCCATTTTGTATTAAAAATACTGTTTTGTAAATACATGATTTTACTATTAGAATAATTGCATTAATGGCTTTTAAATTAAAATAATGATGTGCATCTTGGTATCCGAAAATTATGCTCTCTTTACTAAAAATAAATTGCACTCCATTTTTTTCTGAAATTTTTTCCTGGCGGAGGTTCCATATCCTTTTTACTATTGGACAATTACAGAACAAATGCGAAACTTCAATGTGCTCATTTGGAGATGGTCAAATATATGTTATTATTGGCGCTACATCGAAATCCCTCATTTTATTCAATGCGAAAAACTTTAGATAAAGTGCATGCTGGGAAATTAAGTTAAAGACTCATAACACCCTTTTCACATTACAAGCCAAAATTCCAGAGTTTACACGCACTGGAGCTCACACCATACAAAACTGTCAGAGGTCCTAAGTTGAAAAAAACGAAATAGAGGGCATGCTATAATAATTTAAAATTATATAGAGGGTGCTATATAAGTTAACATTAAGTTACACAAAAAATCTTGAGCGTACATCAACTGGGATATCCAAAACCAAATTTAATAGGCCTGGGCCTGCCTACCTACCACCTGCCTATGTTCAGTAATAAACAATGTAGTCTGGTGATGAAGTCTAAATCAACAAAACACAATATAAAATGTACTTTTAAATGTAAATAAAACGCACCCTCTGCTGGCTTTGCCCATTTTGATTTTCAAATCACCATCCTTTAGAATTCTTCCAAATTCATTTAAAGGACATCCGTGGTAGTTCACCAAACTGAAAATAAGAAAAATAACATTTTAGAATGTGATATGGTACTAGACTGATTGTAAGGCTAATATACCATTGTGCACCCTATTATCAGTGCAGTAACTCCACATATGACAGTCCCATAGGCAAATTCCATGATACATCATGTATCACAGAATTTGTCTATGATACTGGAGATATTTAGATACCGTACTGAAAATTGGTTTAGCTCTGTCTACACTATCAAACTAGCACAAGCACTATCTAACAAATATGGTAGTGATATGCCAAAATATGGTAGTGATACGACATCATCATGTCCATATATCACATCAAGTTTAGTGTAGACAAGGCTTTACAATTGTGTGTGCGATAGTAATTTTGCTACAATAGTTCTCTTTACCTTTTTTCCATCTCTGAATTCGTCTGCATGTTTTCGTGATCTCTCTTTACTTCATTGACATACTGCGATAGATCCTGCATCTCTTCTAGAGCTTTGTCCAGGCCACTCCTATCTGGATGACTTTTGTCTGTGTGTTTGATCAATTCCTGTTGGATCAAAAAAACAAACAATCTGTTTTTAAATCGTAAATTGGCAAAGACAAATTGACAATGGCCAATCAAAATAAATTACAAACTAGATTTGAACTCGTCACTTTGGTTATCCGCACGACAAACGCCACACGCACGGAAAACGTTGCACACGGAAAAAGATTATGGCATTATGACCTGAACTGAAGAATATCATATGCTGTTAGTGCTGAATTCGGTCAATTTTGTGTCATATAGCATACAGTGCAAACGGTATAATCTGTATGACATGTTACATACAGTGTAGAATAGGTGAAATTACGGGACCCCTAGTTTATTCTTATTTTTAACATGGCGACGGTATCAAAATGAAACACTAAGATAGCAATTTCGGAAGGACATTATCTCAGCAACCACATATTAACGTGTAGAAGAAATTTGAATACGTAAAATATAGATGCGCGCCCTTTTAAATGTGATGAACTATTACGCAAAATATGAAAATACGACTTTTTTTATTCAACTGGCCATATGATGACGTCACAACATCCGATTGGCAAATGTTTACATGAATTCGTATCTACAATCCAATAGCTTCCAGAAAATGTTTTAATCATGATGATCATGTTTTATTCTGACGAGCTATAACAGATTGAAATTTACTGTAAAGATGAAAATAAGTGACCCACGTTATTTTCATTTTTAGACATGATGACGTCATAAAAATTAAAATATTTTTAACACATGCAAAAGATAGATGATTGACCTAGATAATATAAAAATCTCAGAGAAAATGGAATACGGATAAGTGGAGATACACTCTATTAAATGTGAGGAGCTATGACGAAAGATACAAAAATCCTATATTTTATATTCAGATGGCCATACGATGATGTCACAATGTTCGGTAATGTATGATCCGATATCTACAACACATCAACTTCCAGAATATGTAATAACAATAATTTTAACCGTTTAGTTCAGAAACTACGACTGTTTAAAAAAAGGTATAATTTTGACGAATTTTTGAACTTTTTCATCAAAAACGTGCGCAAATTATCCAATTCGACATGCTCGTATGACGTAATTTTAAGTCGAAATTGTTTAAAAGTTGGTAAAATTACTAGAAAAGGCTGGAAAAACATAAATCACGCGAAAAAAGTATGTTTTAACGCTACGTGCGTGTGGGAATTTTTGACATGCTCAAAATGACAAGAAACGCGTAGAAAGTTGATTAGAAGTTAATTTTACGCATTTTGAAATTTTAAATGCGCGTGCGCGCGTAACTTTGTGTAAAACACGCAATTTTTTTTCAACAGAAAGTTAGCGTCTGATATAAATTAAACTTTTGCAAAGTTTCAATTTAAAATGTCATTTGGTTTTTGACCTATGTTAAATACGAGAAAATTGTTAAATCGCGTGTAAATCACGTTGCGCAACTCTAACGTCATTCACAATAGGAGGTGCACTATTTAACGTAAATGCCCACATGTTGACAAAGTTATAAAATGTTACGTTAGCACGTTTTAGAGGTACGCGAGACACAAAGAAAGAATAATACAGAAAGAAAAAGAAAAAAAAAGATGATTTCGTACAGTTACAAGGAGTTATCCGCTGAATGCGGATAACTAATAAAGAAAAAAAAAAAGATGATTTCATACAACTACAAGGAGTTATCCGCTGAATGCGGATAACTAATAAACTTACCCGAAGAAGTAAGTGGTATTTAAGTATTCTTTGCATAGGAACATTAAGTAAGTCGCGTAATGAAAATTTATTCTCATTGTACTTCATCTGGCATTCCTGTATGAAAGAAAAAATTCTGTTAATAATTTAATACTACCATTACAATAACTTGTTAAAATATTAGTTATACGTGGGACTGCTATTACAATAGTAACCCACCATCAACCCCAACCTTCCTCCTATGGCTCTACTCTTTTGGTCTCCCCCTCCTTCTTCTTTTGGCCCCACCCACCTCCTTCTTCTTTTGACCCCACCCACCTCCTCCTTCTTTTGGGCTCCCCATCCTTCTTTTGGGCTCCCCATCCTTCTTTTGGGCTCCCCCTCCTTCTTTTGGGCGCCCCCTTCTTCTTCTTTAGGGGACCCCAACTTCTTTAGGGGACCCCAACTTCTTTAGGGGACCCCCCCCCCCTCCTTCTTTAGGGTCCCCCCTCCTTCTTTAGGGTGCCCCCCCCCCCCCTTCCTTAAATATGGCACATTTTCTTGATGGGTAGTTGGAAGATTTTCCAATTTTGACTAATAACAGGAAAACAAAATCTCTATACAATTAAAGTGTCATTTCACATGGTTTCAAAGTCTTTTAAAGCTTATATAGTATAATTAAACATTACCTCAATCTTTTTGACGACATTGACATTTTTACAAACTTCGTCAATGTGGCGCTGTGCGTTTGTTAGAAACGAGCAATAGAAACCGTAGATGAGGAACTGTCCTTTGTGCTTGATAAAGATGTCGCTCATGTTAACCGTTCCATTGTCCCGTGACCTACTTAATTCTTTTGAAAACTTTAAGTGCCGACTGTGAAGATCCTGAGAAAAGAATGAAAAAAGAAATAAATTAATATTATCTATTGCTTTAAACACAACACCTGATATGCAAATGTACTGTCTGTTTTGTTAATTCACCACCTGCTTAAATTCAAATCAACTAATCAATCAACTAACATATTGGTACTATGTAATCCACCACCTGAGTACATTATATTTAAGTGCACCATCTGCTTACATTCTATTTATGCAAATGCACTGTCTATTTTTAAATTCACCACCTGCTTACATTCTGATATGCAAATGTCCTACCAAATTGATAGTATGTAAATGCACTAACTATCTGATTGCTTGTTTTTAAACGCACCACCTATTTACATCCTCATATATGCAAATGCATCTCAACTAGCATTCAAGAACCTCATAAATATGCAAAATAATAGCTTTACCTCTATGTTCATAAATATCTTTTTCTTGTCATCCTTTGTTAAAACTGAACTTAAAGGCCTGATGAATTTCTGCAGAAAAATGGAAATTAAAATGGTGTTACACTATGGAATTCACCAGATTATTAACAGTACAGTATGCAAATTTACCACCTGTATATGTAAGTACACCACCTGCTTTACATAGCAAGATACAGGATCACTAATTACAATAATACTGTATAATAATAATAATACTATTTGAAATTTTAGTTGTTTGATAAAATGCTACAATGTTTAAAAAAATGTCTTACGCTAACGAGGTTTCCTAAGGCATCAACGTATCTTTCTTCTGTATCAACGATTTCATCTACGCAATATTTTCGTTTGTCTAGTGGAGTCAATTTTGTTTTCTAAATAAAAAAAAAAAAGAGACAAAATCATATCACATCATATTCATCTCGCCTTCAATACATTATCATTATAAGTTAGGGGTGTTCCACTAAATTAATTCTTCTTTTCGCAATTGTCCCCACCAGTATGGGGAAAGGGCTAATGTCGGTTTCTCCAGGTAAGCAGGCACAATATAGACACATTTTCTTGTAGTACACTATACAGTAGAATTAAAGCATTTATTTCCCTCATTTGTTTCATTGCAAAGTGTCCCTTAGGGGTGTCTCCTGGATAGGAGTGTCCCAATTTGTTTCATTGCAAAGTGTCCCTTAGGGGTGTCTCCTGGATAGGTGTGTCCCTCATTTGTTTCATTGCAAAGTGTCCCTTAGGGGTGTCTCCTGGATAGGAGTGTCCCCTCATTTGTTTCATTGCAAAGTGTCCCTTAGGGGTGTCTCCTGGATAGGTGTGTCCCTCATTTGTTTCATTGCAAAGTGTCCCTTAGGGGTGTCTCCTGGATAGGAGTGTCCCCTCATTTGTTTCATTGCAAAGTGTCCCTTAATAGGGGTGTCTCCTGGATAGGTGTGTCCCAATTTGTTTCATTGCAAAGTGTCCCTTAGGGGTGTCTCCTCCCAATGGAGGAGTTCTACTGCATTTTTTTTTTAAAATTATCATTTACTTCTTGTTCTGGTTTTAATCTTTCTCTTAGCGTCACCAAATCATCATAAATGCCTTCATTGTCGTCATCCTGGTCCATCGTTTCATAGATTTCATCAGCGACGTCATGGTTACTGCAAGGATAAAATTTAGACAAATATTTATATACGCATCAAGTAATGATACAGATATAGAAGTCTTAAGCTAGATGCACATAGAAGGTAGCAGCTAGAAATGGATGGATGGACTCACAGTTTTGTGTGCCTGAGAGGGTGCCAAGTTGTTAAGAATGGGTAAGATCACAGTATTTGTGTGGTTTTATGAAGAAACTCCAAGCTATAGCAACGAGTAAGTGCTATTACTGCAGCCTGCTGACGTACAGTTGTGTATGCCAGGTGTTAGGGGGAATGTCAAGTTCTTAAGAATGGGTGGAAGATCACAGTACTGGTAGTTATGAAGCCTTTAAACTGGGTGTACAAATTAAACAATAAATATACAGTAAGTCCTATTACTGCCTGATGACTCGCACACTTGTACATGTTTGCTTTTAGGGTGGGTGCCAAGTTGATAAGAGTGGGTGAGATCACAGTACTGGGTGAAAATGTGCTATTAGAGACTTTTAAATTTTTACGTCAACTGCTACCCTATGACATCATTTTCATGATATGCACATGTGGACGTGAACTTTGTTCACATTCACTCAAATCTAAAAGTTTCTATTATTGCTGCCAGTTGACTCTGGTTTCAGGTAGGGTGCCAAGTTCTTAAGGAGTGGGTGGAACAATCACTGCTTGGTGGTCATGAAGAGGCATTAAAACTAGAACTTAAAATATACCAATGAGTCATCATTTTTCTACCCAGTATTACTGTAGGCCTAAAAAGCTCTAAATTATTCTCCTGCAGTAAGCATGGCTGAATAATGGTATACATAAATCTTATAAACATACATTAATTTCTTTTTTTTCTTATAAATAAAAAACTTACTCAGCCAAGTCCTCCAGGTTTTTATATATGTCTTCGTCTTCATACTTTTGTTCTTCAAGTTCAAATCTTCAAACAAAACAGAGAAGTTAAGATCAAATTTTAGAAATTAAGAGTACAACTTGCTACAATCTGCCTGTAGCTAGTAGTGGTATTTAGTTGCTGTATTATTAGAAAACTAAATCAAGAGCAAAACCAGTTTTCTGTTTTTTTTAAAGCTTCCAAAAACATATAGTATAGATTAATCATAGAAAGTGAACTACATTTGAAAGTATTAGTTTATAACGACACACTGCCTAAAGTGCTAACATATTTTGACATGCATTGCATTTAAGGTCGTGTTTCCACAAAAGAGCTAACAATCATAAGGCTACAGTAGTATAGGCTTATATACTATTACTTAAGCTTCTGGTCTTTAGTTGAAAATGGCACATCAGGCAAAAGGGAGAGGAGAGGCTTTGGCTTCATTTTCTCACATTTTATCATACAAAAGTTATGTTCATTTAATTGCCATTGTTCAGTTTTGTTGTGAACATTTTGACTGCCTTTTTACAAGGCCTATCCTTCTCCATATTCGACTAAAAAATGTCAATATTTGTATACTAAAGAGCTGGCATTCGAATTCATGCCCAAAATGCTTTAAGTTGTAAGATGGACTAGAAATGAAATAAGTTTTTTTGCATTCAATCATATGTACTGTACCCTTTCTTGTTTAGTTCTGATTTAATGACAGAATTACAAATAACAAGATTAAAATAATTTTTCCTCGAAATGTTGTGAGATGAATCATTTGAATGTTGTAGAACAAAACGATTATTTAAGTTTTCTGGGAATTTGCGAAATCAAACTACGGGACATTATAATTTAAATGAATAGTTGTGTCAAGAATACACTGAACTTCAGTTCAGTTTGCGATCTATGACCTATCTTACTTTATATCCATCTAACTACACTAGTATAATGAAATGTCTGTTCTGTTGAAATATTGTAACAATTTAAATAATGATTGGCTGTCTCTTCTTAACACCTGGTATGTGATGACAATTTACATTTAGAATCAATGTTGTTGCTGTACAATAAGTTACTTACGGTTTTGCAATTGCACATGACTCCGGGGTCTTTGATAAGTATGATAATGTTCGAATAACCTGAAACAATTTAACAAAAAAAAACAAAAGCTATTAATAAAATTAAATATATGATATTTATACTGTTTAATAGAGAGTGAAATTGACATTTTAATATAAAACAATTGTCATTTTGTGTCAAGTGAGAGTTCTTATTGGATTTGAATATACACAGAAAAGGGACCAGTGTTTGAAATATTATATCATTTTCCACCCTTACGACTAACATTTTTCAGCATTACTTACAATATCACAAGCTACTGTACTTCTTTTCGGTAAAATTATCCTTTGATTATTTTAATGCATATTGAATATTGTTTTTTAATTCCTCAAAAAATTAAAAAAACAATTATTTTTCCCATAGAGATTCTTGAATACCATATGGAACTCAATTCTTGGAAGCTGCCTTAAGAAATAAATAACGCAAGACTAGAGAATACTCACAGCTTCAAAGTCAGAGACGTCGTACAAGGAATCGGCTGCAAACAGTTGGCTCTGTGACAATTTAAAGGTTGTTGCACAAGCCTGCAGGAACACGTTGATGTTTTTTGTACACGAAAACTATAAATTAAAAAAAAACAATACTAAATTAATCTGCATTGTTATTTGTTGTCGGCCGTCATCTAGACTTAAATTCGAATAAACATGTCCTAACTTCCCAGCATGTACACGATGAACTGATTTGAACAACTGTACAGTAGTCAGGTTGCCGTCGGTTGTTTACCGAAAGCCCCTAATAATTTTTTTTTCAACACAAGGTAAGCGACTATGCAACTATTGAGTCCAAAAGTCATCATGTGCATTATGCTTTTAGCATGACGTGTTCAAATAACAACTGTCTGCTATAGGCCAACTCAGACAGCGTCGTACGACAAGGCCTCCACAGATCGTCGTCAGGAGAAAATTAAACATGTTTAAAGTTCTCCTGACCACCTAAAAACTACAGTACGCCTCATCCTAAGAGGCTGTCTGAGTTGGCCTTTACTGTCCTGTTTCATAAACTCAATGTCACAAGATAAAAATAAATAACTGGGTCTATCCAGGGACAGAACAGATTACAATAAAATAAAATTGATATCATTCAATGATGTTATAATTATAATATACAAAGAAGATACAGAATATTATTATTTCCTGGTTGACTTATCTTATACACAACCAATTTAATGGAATGTGAAGTGTGTACAAATAACCTGAAGGGGAAATCCCCAGCATAGAGTTTTATCCAAGACTTAATAATACTGTGGTCACCAGACTATTGTCAACAACGGTTTTATGAACATATGGCTGCGGGAATGCTCTTTATGATCAACATGCTTAAAATTGTTGAACATAAAAAAAAAAAACAATCTTTTTTTTTAGGTCAGTGTGACGAAAGTTTATACATTATCTTTAAAATCAAAACTGACCTAAAAAATTTACTTATTTAATATTCTATCTATTTAAATCATCTGAAACTTTTATAATTTATATTAATATTTCTATTTACACTTACTTACAATAACAACTTGCCTGATAGTGATTGCCTACAGTACTATACCACTGACTGATCATTATTACTCCATGACCAAAACATGTACTATTTACTGAACTAAACAACAATAATCTATCCATGTTCTGGGAATTGTTTACTACAGTACTAATCTTAAATACCACTTATTCTTTGATGACCTTGAAATCCATAATGAATTCAAAATTACACTAACTCAATTAACCCATGATTGATAAATACGAATTAGCAAGTAATATTTTTGACAAACATTGTAAAATATTTCTGACCATGGCATGGAACACACGAAATGATATATAATACAATTCCTTCTCAAACTTGTACATTTCTTAGTTTTTAATCTTTCCATAGAGATATTATAGTGAACTCTATGATCTTTCTCAGTTTACTTTAATCTTGTGTAAATTGTTCTTATGTCAAATTTGTTTTTATTATTCAGTGTAAACTTGCCTCTGATTCAAAAGAGATACCATAAAAGTTCAGTTGTGCAACTGTGCACAGTTTGTCGTTGTTTATACAGTAATCAAGGCTCATTAGAACACAGGAATGACAATTATCAATTAAAAAAACATCAGTCAGTATAAATTAACAATTAGTTGACTTATTTAATAATTCATCTAATGCATCTGAAAGTGTTACACTTCCGTTACAGTTATAGCATGGAGGTATATACCTCCATGGTTATAGCAACTTGCCTGATTAGATTGTCTAGCAGAACATGTACTATTCACAGTTTATTCATTGTTTATAATCAAGGCTCATTAGAACACAAGAATGACAACATCAATTAACAAAACATTCAGTCTATAAATTAAAAAATGGATTGGCTTTTAAAGACAACATCATCATCATAATGATGTTTGCATCTTAAAGTTGAAATGTACTGTAGATAGTGTACATTACAGTGGCATAACGGCTAATGAGCGCTTACCGACTAAACCCAGGGGCCCCAGAGTTTGAGGCTGGCCCCACAGTATGAACAGCCCACTGCAACTACCCAGCGTTAGAGAGCCCCTTAGGATAGGAGTGCTAAACCAGGGACCTACTGTATGCCACCAGTATACAAGGTTTCATACAATCCTTTTGAAATTTCATGAATGCATGTTGTACAATAAAGTTATCAATCAATTTATCAGGTCTTATATTATTCCTTTTTAAAATTTTATTTTTTTAATTTATCTACTGAAATCCCGCCATGATCTAAAAATTAGATCGTTGACTGAAATTTATACAAAAGAATACACATTCATATTATTAAAGTATATGAAAAAAAACACCAAAAATAATGTCAATTCATATTTCTAAATGGTTCAGTGACTTTAAAAGAACTCGGTTTACAAACCAAACCAAGGAGAAGAACAAGTCAACAATTAATTTCAATACAACACAAATTACTAAAGAATGGACTGTTTACTTATATTTATTTGAGTAGTACAAAATATATCATCAATAGCAGGTCTATTCTAAATTGATTTATTCTAAGTTTCCTGGTCATGTTTCTATTTCTGTACATGGTAAAAAAACCCCCAATGATGTAATTGTAACCAATATTGTACATGACACCAATTGGGTTATTACTAACAATCATCCAGTATTCAATTACTGAATTGTTCACTGTTGGATGTGGATAAAATAATAAAATAATAAATTACATTTTAATTCTCAACAACAAAAAAGAAATCAGTAAAACTGGTAAAGCAAAGACCTTAAGCTAAAATGCCATAGTTTCAAATTTTAGCTTTTAAAAATAAAATGGTTTTTTTTTTTATGAATCATGGAACATTTGTATATTATACTTTGCTCGGTGGTCTAGAGGTATGAATGCCAGGCTAGTAATCTGGAGGTTAGGGGTTCAAGCCCCACCCGAGAATTACTTGTGAATTTTTGCGTATTTACTCTTAGTATAAAGTAACAATTTTGTTCGGACAAACCATCCGATCAATTTACTACTTTGGATACATAAAAATTGACCTAAATAGAAAGACATTTTTGTTTTTATTTTGATATAAATTAGTTTGATAGTCAAACCTCAAAAGCATTTAATTCTTTCACTATTCACACTATAAATAAATGAAAGAAACAAATCCTAGCTATAAAAAAAAAATTGTATTTTCCTGAAATTTTTATTCTGGAAAATTTTTCATAATATTAATTAGTTCGCCATAAACAATAGCAAATGGATTTCTGTAGTACAGTCTAAAAAGCATCGGACACGTCCACAAATTGGACGTACTGTATTCAGGCCGCACTCCTGACGAATTCTTGGCGCGTCCGACGCAACCAAATTGGGGTGTTATTTAAAGTCGGTGCAGTGGAACACTAAAATATTTCAAATGGTTGAATTTTAATAATCAACAGAAATGATGTGGGTTGACAGTGGCTGGAACAGAATAGCAATTTAATGATTAAAAGAAAAGCAAAAAAATCAATCAGAGAAAAATTCCAAGATTTTGGGAAAACAAGCAAATATCTTTGACAAGACTGTACAGTAGTAAGACCATGGTTGACAGGTTTATCTGATTATCTGCAATGCATTACATTAGATAAGTGTAAAGAGTTAATTGAATACATTTAGAATAAAGTCTAAAGTTGGCAGACCAAAGATAGAGGAAATCCTTTAATACTTTTACAATAACATCCAAACATATTTTTCTTTTCAACCTACAAAATATCAAATCACCACACTTAATGACAGAAAAGACAATCAGGTTTCAGAGAAATAAGTCATAATTCAATGTAGAAACAGATTACACAAACCAAATTGGTTTTGGACACAAGTGCAATGACAGAATCATTTCCAGTTGGGGGAAATGAGAATTGTCAATGTAGACGAGTGTGGGTGTAAATTGGGAAATTCGTAAATTGCATGCATTGGACAAGGCCATTAAAGTTGGGTTGTACCATTTTGTCATACAGTACCCTAAAAAACCATTCTTTGGACTTAAAAATTACCAGTAAAGTTTTATCCCTATCCCTATATTGTTATGATTTTTGCCAAAAACTAGTCTCACTATATTCCATGGAGAAAGAATTACGCTATCAATAATCATAATCTATATTTTTGTGTACACAAAAACAAACTAGGTACGATATATAATATTTTGGCAGAAAACTTTGAACAGGAGCGGGTCTGGTACAAGTTAATTTTGATCTCAATTCCACAAAAATATCCTTGGCGTGGTAACTTTATAAAAATATTTTACTCTTCTACACAACTTTAGTTGTCTTGGACAATCATATGACTTTTATGAAACATTGGTACTGCGTACAGTACAGTACTAGGCCTGAATTTATTGTACAGTGAAATTGCAACCAGACACTAGACATTAAAAGATCATATTTATTTATTCTATATGAACATAGGTTCCCGTAACAGGAAGCTGTAAATGGAAATCCCATTCAAACCTTGTAACCTACAAATTTAATAAAAATGAATTCCTATTAAAATTGCCTAATTGCAAATTTGTTTATTATCACCATCATTATTTTTCTTAACCAACATACTAAAATATAATAATGCTGGTTTTTAAATATCTCTACTTTTTTTTCAAGAAAACAGAGCTTTATTTAACACCCATCACAAAAAAAAAGGTGTATAAAACTATAGTACTATAGTAAAACAGAGATTTTTTTTTCTATGCTCTGCCAAAAATGTGCATGAGAAATCAATCTGAATATTTAAATACTCACCTGTATAAAGGTATATATACAAGAACGTCTAAGACCGTATTTCATTACACTGATGATGTTCGGCGTAACAACGAAACAATGTATGCACATGTTTTTTTTTTATCAAACTGAAGTTTAATTTAATTTTGTTATGCTGCCGGAAGTTCGGCAACATTATTCACGATAATACCTTAAAAACTTCAGTGTCAATCAAGGACTTACGAAAGTTGGAAAAGCTTTCGAAAAAATCGGTAAAAGCAGAGCCTGATATAAACTACTTAAAAATTGTAAAACATTCAGCGTATTTCCAAAATGTATAAAAAGTTAGAACTTCTTATGGATCATGGTTAGGTTTATAACATGTATCATAAGTGACATTTAATAAAGAAATTACGTAGCAACGCCTTACATAAGGCCCTGGATAATAACAATTTGTATCTGTTTATGTTTTGTTATGTATAATAGCCTACTGCCTAGCTAGGTAGAAATAGAAATTAATCTATGATGAAAAACACTGCCACAGCAAAGAAAAGGTTAAAAGTTAAAATTCCACAACTCTCTCTAGGCCTACCTAATAAACTAAATATTCGTACTTAGACAGTTAATACTGATTAATAATTAAGGGCCCATTAATAATAGACCTACTGTATAGCCTAATAATAGCATACATACATATTTACGTACCTAAAATCATCTCTTTTAGTTTTAATTGTCATTATAAATTATTATTTTAATAACAACTTTAATTTTAAAGTTCAAATGTTAAACAAGACCCTACTATATCAAATTATTGGAACTGACTTAGCCTTTTTAGTTATATTACATACAAAATATCCAACAATCCAACCAGGAAATAAGGCTAAGCCTGGCTGGGTTCACCATTCCTACTACTAAACGCACACACACAGCTGGGCGGATTGTCATTACCGTACCTTGAACATTTGAGGACGAATCGAAATGCTACGCAAGTCCACCGTTCCCGGTTTTATCATGTTAAGTAATTGGCATAACACCACTCCATCTCGTAATAGCTGAGCCAAATCGAATATTTCTGCATTGAATTGTGTTAGCCGGTTTCCATTTTGAATAACTTTACAATCGATTAACCAGTCTCTACAAACTTTCCAGGGTTCCGTCATTTTGCCTCACGGTGTGAGCGCTAGCGCGATGAGAGCAGCCCGTTTTACGTGCCCGTCTCGCGATTACCAAATCTTGCTATTCTCTCTTTGTCGTTTTTGGGAGTTTTTCCTGCATTGTACATTAATTTGTTTTTCAAGATATTGTAAAAAAATAATTAAATTAAATAAACTCAATAGACATACATATTTTAATACAATTATAATAACGAAAATAAAAACAATTATAAATATAAGGAATACAATTTTAAATGTATTAATTGTTCTATTAAATATACAATTTTGGAAAGGTCGAATTAAATGGTTAATTTGCATATGACCTAATGAATATTTAGTACAATGACTGGCCATGAGTTTTTGTTTGTTTACAAAATGTCAAGCAAAAGGTTGTTCATTAAAAAGAATGTTTACATCTGAATTGTACGTTGTAGCATGTTGCGATATATTATTTAAACATTACATAAATATTATATCGGTTTACGCACTGTATGTACTACTTTCTAGGTTACCAAGCTCAGCACATGCCTAGCAAGCTAGGCTAGGCAGGCGAGCATCGTTCATAATCATAACATTCATAGTGTGTAGACTCGGCTCGAGTCATTCGTGGCCCTGTCATGCGTCTCTCTCCCCGTCGGCTGGCTGCCAACCAATAATCATACTGGTTAGGTTAGGTGTGGTGCTATGCATATAATGGCAGTGGTTTTCATACAGACTTTTTAAAGGGATTTAAAAAAAAAATATTTTGTTGCTTTTTTTTTCATTTCTTTTTTTCATTTCATTTTTTCATTTCATCTTTACGTAATAGTCCATCTCACATAAGGAATACTGTACAACAAGTTATTTTGTTAGAATGATTAGAATTGATTAGATTCTTAAAATTTTAATTTATAGTTATATTTATTATTTTTAAAATATTCTTTTCCAGAACAATAAATGAAGCAAACATTAAAAATAAATGCCTAAAAATAAAGTAGATGCGAGCTACAAACAGTTCATCCACGAACGTTACCAAGACACAGCTTTTATCATCTTCAAGGAGCAACAACGAAGAGGGTTTTTTTCCTTAAGTCACAGTTCAGCCTGGGGTCACAATACAGCACAGGGTCACAAGGCAGCCAGGAGTCACACAAATGGAGCCTCTACGTCAACAACTCATACTTCAAAACAACAAACTTTTACTAGGTTCGGAAATCATTCCGTGATTTTTAAAAAAGAAGATAAAATGATTATTAAAAAAGATCAGAACGTTGTTAAATCACAGTTGTGTGTTGTGTTGTGAAGGTCGCTTGTAGTTCATTACAACTCTCAGAAACTTTGAAAGAACCGATGAAAATTGAAAAGATTATTGAAGATATGCAAGATAGTTGGTTCAAGATAATCTACCTGCTGAAATAATCTAAACTGGTCGTCGCAATGTGCATCAAATTAAAAGTTTTGTCAATTCACCATTCTATGCTTTCTTCCAGATTGTACTGTAGATGGTTTTAAGGTCAATTGACAATACAGATCTACCTCTAATTAAGGACATTGTGGTCTTTAAAGCTCTGTCTACACTATCAAACTAGTTTGACAAAAACAGTGTTATGTGCCTAAATATGGCAGTAATATGCCCAAATATAGTAGTGATATAACATCATCTAAAAATGACAAGTCATATTTTTATTCATAACAAAATAATTTAAATATTTAATCTCATAATGTTGTACTTATTGTGTGTTTAAATCTATTTCTCTTTATACGGTGGTACTACACTTGCTATAGCATTTTAATATACTTTAAATCCGTGACTGCTCCCTATGCAATACTAATGTGTTCCTTTTCTATGTATTTTAAATCCTTATTCTCTATACACTCTATGCTAATAATGTTGCTCTGACAATTTTAATCTGTTATAAAAGGTTATGGCATTTTCTTGCCGATTTACTTAAAATGCCATAGTTAAAAGTGAAGTTATACCGTGCACACGGAATACATAAGAACTTGTTAGGCAATCGCGAAACGTCAACTTATATACACGTCATCAAATTCATAAATAACGATTTACTGTATCCTTATTACTAGATTAAGAAGATACATTATGCTAAGTATTAACACCATTTATCTGGTATAAATTGTTTTCATAATTATAGCTGGTATAAATATTGTTTTCATAAAAATATCAACCTCATCATACGATCGTTTTATCGTCAAATCACAGTAACTTTCATGACATTATCATTATCCGATTATCGGTACTGTTCCTATAATACTGTGTACATTTACCATAGTGAAGTTACAATTGTGAAGATACGGTGTTGGTGTCACATGTGACGCCTGTATCATAGGTCAAATATTTTTACCACAAATGAGACAGAATCGGATAAAACGATGATGTAATGAAAATGAGCGTGATAAATGATGAGGAAATATGATATGTGATTATGATGTGATTAGGCCTACAAAAACGATTTATAAAGGGCTATAATACAATTAAAACTTGGTCACTAACAGACCATGTTCATCTTAAACGCTACATAAATAATAATCCCCTACTTAATTATCACTTTAATTAAACTCCGCTTTATGTTGATTGCGTGATACTAATTTGGTGACAGTAACGACGGTACATATGTCACATGTAATCATGTGACATTATCGAATGCATATAATTGCTAAACATAACAGTATTAACGATAAGTATAAATAATTATATTATTCTATAGCTATAAGTTTAGTATAGGCTACTCCTACCTGCTGTGAATTGAAGTTAAGGCGAATTTTGAGCGACAGTGAAGGGGGAAATACACCGAAAGAATGTTCCCTAAGGGCGTACAATAGAGTTATCTGCAGTGTAATATTACTAATCATAGGCCTATTCATATTAAGATCTTCCAGATTGTATATTGCAATAGTATGAAATAATTATGTGTAGGCCTACCTCCCGTTTTAGACCCTCCAAATTCTCTGATTACCACCTTGTTAACAAACATCCAGTGCAATAAAACTCATATTTAATGGTGTCATATTCGATTCGTTGGTTAATGACATTTGTTTCACTTTATCATAGTTTTAAATAATACGCGCTATTATTCATCGGTGGTGTGTTTTACATATTCCAGGTACGAGTATTTAACTCGATAACACACGATATTTAGAAGTATCGTCGTAGTATTTATGTCACAGTCAAATAAAACATTACTGATAGATAAACGTTAGATTGTGTTATGTTGTTTATCCGAAATTCAATTTCCCATTAGAGTGTGTTTATGGTAATGGCCCAAACGGTTCTTTATTCAAATGTCAACGGTGTTTAAACAAGGATACAATATTTTTTTTATTAAATTTATTTCAATCTCATTAGCTTTTACCCATCGCGGCGTTTTATTTTACAAGTACACTAAGAATAAATTACGTATTCGTCGCGGTGTTTTATTTTACAGGCGCGTTTCAGTATTCTGTAAGCGATTATTTGATCGCCGTTGGGCCGAAATCAATCAATACATAAAATAATTAAAACTTATTTAAATATTCTTTATTACTATTGTAATTATTAAATCATGTAATTGTTTTTACAGTAGCTTATTATAAGATAATTGTAAATAAATAAAATGTATATAGGCCTAAATTTAAAACATAAACTTCGCAGCAAGCACAACAAATAATCCGACGTTTAAGCGTCGTTCCCACTAGCGACGCAACACAAGGACGTAACGCAACGCAAGTGAATTGACCAATCACAAGCGATGGCTTATTCGCTTGTGATTGCTAACTGTCTATAGGCCTAACTTCGCCTGTCATTGGTTAAAACGCTTGCGTTGCGTTTACATCATTGCGTTACGTTCTAGTGGGAACCAAGCTTTACAATAAGCGCTAATTTATAATTCCATGTTGGGTGCATATTATAACAACAATCAATAATAGTTGTGTTTTGTATTCATTGTAGCGTGCATGAACCAGCAACTGCAATATTAACATGAATTAAACCAGGGAAAACATTCACTCTTCCCTGATTAAACGTAGTACAGAAACTGATGCTATGAGCAATAAACTTAAAACGCAGAGAGACCGAGTGCGTGCAATGACTCGAGATTTGTTTTAACTTTTTCTAACGTCACCAATATATTGCAAGCTCTTTGCCAACTAGAGTCTACACTAGCATTGTGTGTCACGCTCAAGTTTGCAAACTAAAGTTTGCAAGTGTAGTTTGCCAAAGTTTGTTAACTGGTCTGCACTAGCAACATTTTGAAACTTTTCTTGAAAAAATTTAACTTGCAAACACAATTTGTCAGTATTTAACGGTACCTTATACACTAGTAAACTTTGTAAACTAAAAAACGTTTTACAGGAATAGTTTTGCAAAGCTTGTTAGTGTACACTAGGGCAGCAGCATAGCAAACCCTGATGAAACTTTTTATTTTCGTTTTTGAAAGTTTGCTAGTGGATGTTAACCAGATGAGGAACTTTGACAAACTGAAGAAAGATAAAACTCTATCTACACTATCAAACTTTATGTGACAAAAATGTGATGCCCAAATATGGTAGTGATATGACGTCATCGTAATTTTGTCACATAAAGTTTGATAGTCTAGACAGAGCTTTACCATGCACCTTCTTGACAAACTAAAGTTTGTTTAGGTTTACGATAATAATTTCAGCGAATCAATAACAGTTTAACAGAAACGTGATGCAAATGAACAAATCGACAGCCTTTGACAGGCATGTCACAAACAGTGGTAAACTCATAGTTTACCATACCAAAAGATTGATCAAGTTTGATAGTATAGTTATGGACTAGGTAAGAAATAATCTAAATTGTCTTTTATATTTTTAAAAATCCGTTCTACCACATTCCCTGTCCTTTAAATGCCGTTCTACCACGTGATATATATGAATTAGTTCACCTTCGGAAATTTTGAAAATGAAGAACATGTGTTTGTACACACAAACATTAGACGGTCTTTTCATCAAAACAAAATGTTCGCTATGTATTGGTTTAATTCCTTGACTCTCCGCCAGAAGTCCTATGTACACACCATCCATTGCAACTGGTGTGACGGATGGAATGGCTTTGAGAAACTGAGTGACGTAGTTGTACGAAATAAGATATACGGGCGCATTAGCGTAATCTGGTAAAGTCGATCTGGGATAATCCGTTTCTGGGATATAATACGGACTTTCTACGTCACGATTCGGAACATTTCGACGTACAACATGGCCTATGTATAAACTACCACGTGTTTGGGTGGTTAACCAATATAAAAGAGAAGGAATGTTAATGTACATATCCGTTTCTGCTCTTAAAATATGCGGAGGTTGGCAGTTACTATCAACAACCCACTGCATCCCCATCAAAACTTTTCTTGTTGTCTCTTCCAGCATATCTATAAAATCTCCTTGAATGATGTCATTATTTAACTGCGATTCTTTGACGATGGCTTCATTATCAGTGCTGTTCCGAGGTCTACCCATCAGAAAGTAAATCTTCCAATTACCTACTATTGTTTCTGGTTTATCTACGTTAGCTTTCTTGCCCCAGGTTCGACGAATCATTGAGCGTAGATGTGCTTCTTTCACTGTAGTGGTCACAAGAACAACCAAATCTGCTGCTTCGCAAGAGGTGGGTCTTAAGTATAGGCCCACCGGGAAAGACTTTGGGTCTGGTCTTTTGACGTCTGCAAAATCTTCGAACCTCTTGTTTTGTACGTGTTTATTTGGATTAAATCGCGGGATTACAGGGACATTGTCTGCATTCTGGTTGTTTAGTACAGCATCTATGTAGTCTGGGTTGGCGTCCTTTCGTACTTGTAGTCCGTGTCCCAGATCGAGAAACTTCCCCGCTATTTCTGGCCGTAGAAGCTCTGGTTCCTGGTGTAATGGAAGAGGATTTGCAAATCCGCCACGTTTTGCCGGCTTCTTTTCGACGACATATTGAGCAGCTTGTTGCAGAGGTTGTTGGTTCACTGGTTGTTGGTTCAATGGTTGTTGGTTCAATGGTTGTTGGTTCAGAGGTTGTTGGTTCACTGGTTGTTGGTTCAATGGTTGTTGGTTCAGTGGTTGTTGGTTCACTGGTTGTTGGTTCAATGGTTGTTGGTTCACTGGTGGTTGGTTGACGCCAACAGGATATCGTACAGCTTCCACTGGTTGACCATGTTGCAGTATTTGCTGTTGCGGAACATTAGCTCCGCCAACATCTATCATCACTGGTGCATTTTGCTCTTGTAACGCAGGTTGCCGATTGACGTCATGTCCATTAACTAATAACTTCGGGTTAACGTTGAGAGTTTCTGTTTCCGACTTAGTATTCGTCACCGAAAAATAATACACGAAGAGCAACACTAAAACCAGTATAATCCAGAAAACGGCGTTAGGTTTCCTAGTTCTCGGATGGAGTAACATTTCCGATTTTCTATTTATCAGGTTTACTTCTTCGGCGTTTGAAACTATACCGTTCATTTAAACATAAAAGTACGAGATGATGACAAATGACACTTTCCAGTACAAAACGCTCAATTTGACGAGATTTCTTTCAGTGCATTGGTAATTAAAACGCATCCAACACTAGAGTAAACTAAAGTGATAGACTGAAAACAAATTAATGTATAGATTTTATCAGTGCAATGTGTCGTGGCAAACTCTGGTAGGTTGCATTGATTTACTAAAAGAATTGCATTTGTCTATTTGCGGTTAAAATCGACCGTTAGTTTACACATAATTATCATAAGTTAATTGAGTCCCTTTAGCAAAATTATTGATTTTAGACCAGAGTTTACACGTGATAGCTATGGGGATATAGGGACGCACACCACCTGTTAGTATGGGACGCTCCTGATCAATAAGTGTGGATGATTTGTCCGATTGTCTAGTTAATCGATACAGTGTCGGACTGATTTTGTCATTGAACAAATTATGTTTCATTTTCCGTTGCTGATGAAAATGACTCCTTTGCCTATAGTACCGTATACCTAGTCGCCTACAGTCGCGACGTCCACATAGGCGGTTGGTGGACAAATTACAAACGGCAGGTCGAATGATGCACGCGTCATCGTGATTGGTCAAATTATTTGAAGCGCGCTCACATCCGGGCGGCGATTTTTTTTTTCGTACATAAGTAGCTCATGGGAGTCGAACCCAAACATCGACATGTAAAGTCCATAGTCTTATCCACTCGACTACACAGACGGCTCGACAGAAATCGTTTGCATTAGTGAATTGTAGTTCGCTGAATTCTTACGTCACGCCTTATGGATATGATTAATGAATATTCATGTTTATTTTGTGACGTTTCACGAGGGGTCCCCAACTTATGTACGAAAAGAAATATCGCATCCGGGCGTGGAAACCAACCTTTATGTTGTTAACGTATTTTTTTAAATGTAAATATTTTTTAAAGGAATGTCATAAAATGAAGACGACTATAAAGCATCAATCTTTAAATATATTTTATTTTCAGAAACAATAAATAATATGTGAATATAAAATTTCTTTTTTTGTATTGCACAATAAAATAAAATAGTTTTATAAATTAAATATATTTATATTCTTATTAAGCCCAACTAAATTCATGTTTTCTTTATTTCTTTGTTAATGTTATTCTTTTAACTCATTTTTTTTAAAGCAATTAATAATTTAAATCGAAATAGAATCTATATAATAAGTTTAAGAAAACTGAAAAAAAAACCCATCTATTTTTATAAAAAAATGATTTTTTAAATTTATTTTTCTTAAAATTTATTTAAAAATGGATTTATTTAGCACCACCAAGCTACAGTATTTAAGTACGAAAGTATAATACACACTCTTAAAGAGTTCATGCTTACATTATTCTAATTACTGCAGCAACTATATTTTTACTGCAATAACATGTGATTTTTGTTTGTTCCAATGAGGTAGACTGCAATAAACATTATTAAAATTATTATTAAGTAATTAATATTATAAAAAAATTTGCATAAAAGGGTATAAAGAGTCAAGCAAAATGTATTTACTGTAGTAACTGCAGTAGAATAATCTTGACGTGGTCCGTAAATCATAAATCAGAATAATTATTCCTGACGATGACATAGATAATTTAGTTATTAATAGTTTTTTAACTATTAATACATGACAATGTCTTGGCAATTTAATTACTTGTATGTATTAAAATGTTCATTTATATTTAAAACAAAAATCTGCTTCAGCTGATTGGTTGTCCTCTTAATAATGGCATCAGGTTTATCTCTGAGCTTAAGAAAAACCTGCATTAGCTGGCATTCTGGTTTCCTCTTATCAAATGGCATCAGGTTTACCTCTGAGCTTAAGAAAAACCTGCATCAATTGACCTTCTGTCCTCTTAATAATTGTTATTGATCAGATTTATCTCTGAGCTGAATAACTATGCTATGTTTTTTCTAATTGAATAATTTCTTTAGTATTTTTTTTTGTTATGGAATTCTCAAAATATTTCTTGTTGAAGAAGTTTAGGTTTTGTAGGCCATGGACCAAAATATTTAACCTTTAACATTTCTTAAGATGTCATAATAGTTTTCCACAATTTATGAACAGTGTATATAAATAAATCACTCTACCGTATACATGTACTAATGCATAGGTGGATGGCTGGAGCATGCTACAGCACACTGCTCTAACATGGCGAGTATGTTTTGAAGTTGGACAACTCCATTTGTTAGGATTGTCCGGTTACTTTCCACACAGCAAAACTGTTGGAAATCATCCTCATCAATCTTAAAATCTAGTGTAGCCTGCCAAACAAAAATTAAATAAATAAATAATAGCTAAAAAGGTTTTCAAGTTTTACATGGCGAATAACGCTATTAAAGTTAGGTTTGTGGTACACAATGGTAAACCACAAACCTAGTGAAGGGACCTCTAATTTGTAATTAAAAAAAATTTCCTTTCTAAATTTATAATTGTTGTTTTTGCTGAAATATAAGCCTAATCCTGAAGTCAAATTGTTTATTCAAAAATGAATAAATTTCAATATAATCGAGAAAATTATAATTCTTACCTTAGTCTCAACCAGGAGATGTGTGAGTTTTTCTAGAAGTTTGCTTGAGTCATGTTTTGATACTCTAGATGTTGCTAACACTCTGCAATAAGTAAGTAAATGATACCAATTTTACTAATAGAACAATGATCGCTTGTGCTTCAGACATCAAGCATCAAGGACACAGGCTTTTTTCCATTCCATAGCAATCAGGTTACCCCGTGTCTGGGACCAGCTTCCCAGACCGTTGACAGATGCTGCAGTCCTATAAAGCCCATCAGCCTTCATTAGAAAAGTTCATATTCATTTTGATTCGCTGTAACTGTATTTTGTCTTTATGTCTTTTATGTGTAAACTGACTTTGGGGTTGGGTCAACCGGCTCAGCTACAGTGATTAAGTTCACTTAGGTTGACCCTGGTCTCCCCAATTTCATTTTTTTTGTTTTGTATATACTTAAATAGACCAAATAAATAATGAAATGAGAACTTATGTTCTATTACTTCTGTATATCTTATTTTGGCAACCAAACAAAGCAACAAGAGGCAGAGCAGTACATGGATGAGAGATGGACAATAGAGTAATAAAGTTCTTTCTCAATATCATGGAAAACAGAATTGTGTGGAAGAATTTGGTCATATAAGATTGGATTTACTAAGTAAGCAAAACTTCTAGAGTGGTATGGTGAAAGTCCAGGTGGCCTAGACTGCACCCTGTTTGGAACAGGAATTTGGGTCAAAATGTATGAAAACGTTGCATCTACTTCATGTATAAAAAAACTGAATAACTTCAGAACCCCTGATGTTTAGATAAAAATAAAACTAAATTTTAATTATATTGAATTTATTGAATATGTAAAATTTGTAACAAACCTGTGGAAAGCTTCAACAATATTTTGTAACATTTCCCCTGATGAGTACAACCACTGTAAGGCTTGTGTGACACTAGGTCTTGTCATACCCTCTATTCCTTCACAGACAAGCTGATGTGGGAAGCCTAGACTATCAAATACCAGAACACTAGAAAAAGAAGTTATCATCATTATAGTCTTAATAATGCATACAATAATGACTTATCTCCTTAATACATTGAAACACTAGTTTTCGTAAGATCACCCAAGTTGAGCAACATTGGGCCCGGTTAGAGCTTGGATGGAAGACCATCTGGGAATATCGGGAGTTGGGGTCCCATTAGGCATTTGAAATTAGCAATGCTGACTCTTATGGCAGCCCCAGCATCAACAGTAGTATCTGCCTTAAGGTGGGCATTTGATAAGAGAAGCCCTTGATCAATGATAGGACCAACCAAGGTGCTTTAAACAGTCCTGGCTTAGTTTTATCCATGAATGCAAGACATTGTCGTTTGCGACAGACATCGGCTAATATACAAGCAATCTCTTTGGTTTAGGCCTTGCCTACCCTCTCATTAAAAATAGGTGTTTTAAAAGAAATAAGTAATGTTTTATAATTGTGCAATGGAACAAATTATTTAATTTGGTGAAAGATGAAACAATCTATTTTAACCTTATGAAATAATTTGTACCATTGCACTTAGAAACATTCATTATTATAGTAAAATATACTGTTTACCTTATTTGTAATATGACATGCCATACAGTATCAAACACCTGTGCGATGTGGTTGCTCGTTCCATTCTCAGGTACTGTGCTTGTTACCAAAGCCTCTTGCTTAACTTCGTTGACTACACTCTTGTTTTTATCGTTGGTATCAGATTTCAATTTGTTTATTAAATTATCGCATTGTTTACGTAGCGATTGCAGCGTATTTATTGCATGTGGTATTTCTGGAATTCTTGACCTTTAAAAAAAAAATTGTTATATTTTTTACTAAACAGTGACTGTTAAAAAAAACTCAATATAAACATTGTAATACAAATAGTAAATCAATATAAAAAAAAGATTAGACTTACTTAAAATGAGAAACTTGAGATTGGCATAGTGTTATTGCCTTAGATATCAGTAACTTAAGGCTTTCTGGGTTTTGAACTATAAAAAAAAATCAAATGTGACAATAAATTGAATATTGAATCACAAACATACATTATTCACTGGGTTACCGCTTCCAACAAAATGCTGATGTTTACAAAAGTTTGAGCATACATATACCCTGTAGTAGTTCTTCAATCATGGGAAAAATTAATGAATGACACATGACCAATCAAATGGCAGGGATACACTTAAGCTTGGATGCGAATCAAGGAATAAGCGCAACGTAATTTGACCAGTTACAAGCGATGGATTATTCAAACTGTCTGTCAAACTGGTAAAATGATGTTGCTGCTTACGTCCTTGTATTGCGTCCTAGTGGTGGGAACCAAGCTTTAGGTGATTGTGTTATAAAGTCCTTGTATTGCGTCCTAGTGGTGGGAACCAAGCTTTAGGTGATTGTGTTATAAAGTCCTTGCATTGCGTCCTAGTGGGAACCAAGCTTTAGGTGATTGTGTTATAAAGTCCTTGTATTGTATTGCGTCCTAGTGGTGGGAACCAAGCTTTAGGTGATTGTGTTATAAAGTCCTTGTATTGCGTCCTAGTGGGAACCAAGCTTTAGTTGATTGTGTTATAAAGTCCTTGTATTGTATTGCGTCCTAGTGGTGGGAACCAAGCTTTAGGTGATTGTGTTATAAAGTCCTTGTATTGTGTCCTAGTGGGAACCAAGCTTTAGGTGATTGTGTTATAAAGTCCTTGCATTGCGTCCTAGTGGGAACCAAGCTTTAGGTGATTGTGTTATAAAGTCCTTGTATTGCGTCCTAGTGGGAACCAAGCTTTAGGTGATTGTGTTTAAGTCCTTGCATTGTATTGCGTCCTAGTGGGAACCAAGCTTTAGTTGATTGTGTTATAAAGTCCTTGCATTGCGTCCTAGTGGGAACCAAGCTTTAGGTGATTGTGTTATAAAGTCCTTGTATTGCGTCCTAGTGGGAACCAAGCTTTAGGTGATTGTGTTTAAGTCCTTGCATTGTATTGCGTCCTAGTGGGAACCAAGCTTTAGTTGATTGTGTTATAAAGTCCTTGCATTGCATCCTAGTGGGAACCAAGCTTTAGGTGATTGTGTTATAAAGTCCTTGTATTGTATTGCGTCCTAGTGGGAACCAAGCTTTAGTTGATTGTGTTATAAAGTCCTTGCATTGCGTCCTAGTGGGAACCAAGCTTTAGGTGATTGTGTTATAAAGTCCTTGTATTGCGTCCTAGTGGGAACCAAGCTTTAGGTGATTGTGTTATAAAGTCCTTGTATTGCGTCCTAGTGGTGGGAACCAAGCTTTAGGTGATTGTGTTATAAAGTCCTTGTATTGCGTCCTAGTGGTGGGAACCAAGCTTTAGGTGATTGTGTTATAAAGTCCTTGTATTGCGTCCTAGTGGGAACCAAGCTTTAGGTGATTGTGTTATAAAGTCCTTGCATTGCGTCCTAGTGGGAACCAAGCTTTAGGTGATTGTGTTATAAAGTCCTTGTATTGTATTGCGTCCTAGTGGGAACCAAGCTTTAGTTGATTGTGTTATAAAGTCCTTGCATTGCATCCTAGTGGGAACCAAGCTTTAGGTGATTGTGTTATAAAGTCCTTGTATTGTATTGCGTCCTAGTGGGAACCAAGCTTTAGTTGATTGTGTTATAAAGTCCTTGCATTGCGTCCTAGTGGGAACCAAGCTTTAGGTGATTGTGTTATAAAGTCCTTGTATTGCGTCCTAGTGGGAACCAAGCTTTAGGTGATTGTGTTATAAAGTCCTTGTATTGCGTCCTAGTGGTGGGAACCAAGCTTTAGGTGATTGTGTTATAAAGTCCTTGTATTGCGTCCTAGTGGGAACCAAGCTTTAGGTGATTGTGTTTAAGTCCTTGCATTGCGTCCTAGTGGGAACCAAGCTTTAGGTGATTGTGTTATAAAGTCCTTGTATTGCGTCCTAGTGGGAACCAAGCTTTAGGTGATTGTGTTATAAAGTCCTTACCTCTGGAATGTATTGATGATTTTGCATACTGTAATAGTGACGTTACAATTGATTTGATTGGCCTTGGAAGAAACATACCAAACACTGCAATCCAGTGTCTAAAAGAAATTAAAAATTGGTAAACCTTGCCCTTAGCTGGAAGATGGTACTTATTTAGAAAAGATATGATATACCGATATGACGAGTAAACTCGTCGCTGGTAGCCAATGTGTTAAACAATTTTTTTAGTAGTAGCTCGTCGAGGGCCATATAAATTTTTTTTTGATGCACATTTTTTTTTAGTTAAATAAAAATGTTGCTTTTAATATTAATAATTTTTCGTTTACATAGTGTAAATGTTTGGTGTTGTTCTAAACACATATATTTCATTATAAAGACAGTATAAATAAAAAATACTTACTTATCATAGCACACCATGATATCCCTAAAAGACCATGGAGGTTTTACGATGACAATATCAAGCCTGAAAGAAAAAAAAGGTCTATAATGTGTAACCTGTCATTTAAAGCCATTAGGGCACAAAGTTGGTCATTATTTGTATTATTACATTTGACTCTATTTAATGTAGTAGAGCTGTAGCTTGGTGGTTAACATGCTTCCAATCCCAAGATCCAGGGTTCAATCCTGATCTTGTATGTATGTTGGCAGACATTGATGTGTATGAAAAGAAAATTTAAATTTTATCTGGGAAAGGATCAAATTTTCTAAACAAACTTTTGTGACTGGTTACTTACCATTGTTCTTCATATATATCTTTCATTTCCATCTCCAAGGCCAAAGAGAGGGCGCTCTTTAAAACCGCTTTCATTTCCGTTTCTATTTCTTGTAAAGATTGCTGAAAACCAATGACACAAATATCACAAGTTTAAAAATATTTGTTTAAAATGTTATATAGTATAACATTAGTTAAATACGCCAATATGTAGAATTATATAGAAATTAGTCTATAAATTATAATTAGTGTATATGACAGTGTATAGTCCAAGAGTATGAAATGGCCAAAATTAGAGTAGTGGGTGAGTCAATACTAGGATCGCATTGTCAATAAATTTATGTTTTTGTGTTCAAATTTAGCCAAAAATTTTGGAATGGGGATTATGCCTGAGCATGGTATTGTGTGGGTCATATCTAGGCCTAGTTTAAATATTTCTCTGATGGAATCTGTAAATGCAACCAAAAAACTCAGCACATGTGTACAGTGTACTCACTATTATTAAAGTAACTTACCACTTCAAATTTGCAGGCAATGTGAGACTCATTTTCTATTGGTTGAAGAGACTGGACTGTACCATTATTTTCCACAGGAAAATCAATTGGTAATTGCATGTGATCTGGTGAACCTAAACTAGTTGGTTGGAGCTTTTTTATCTCTATTGTAAAGCGCTAAATGAAATATAGAATTAAAATTGTTATTCTTTATTTCATCAAAAAAATGTCAGTTCATAATCATCCTCAACAACACATACACAATTTCGAAAGGTTTAAAATTCATTAATATTATTGAAACCGCAGAAAAATAGATATTTTTGACCAGCCCAAGAGTTTCCAGTATTTCTGTTGTATATAATTTAATAGTGTTATCAAAATTATACATACTTTTTGTGCAAATGCATTCACGCCAGAAATTAAAGCTTTAGTTTGAAGATTAATATCATTGGTACAGAGAGAAACGCTGCCTGTCTTAACTACAAAGAAAAAGAGATAAAAACACAAAATGTGAATATGTATATATATTTCATCTGACATACCATTACCATACACGATTCTTAGTGGTGTATCTCCACAAACAACAGTATTTGCCTCATGTATGTTTAGGTTAAGTTATGGTGTATGATGCAATGCGATACAACAAATTAAAACACATGTGAAACACATGTGATGCTGCATTACCAATTTCCTACGATACTGGAGAAATCTAGATACAATACAGAGTATTGGGTGTATCCCATGACTCCAACAAAATTACTGACGTTTAACCATCTCCAAAAACATTTTCATCATTGACCTTTGTCAATATACATATATTTAAAAGTGTAAAAATTCAGTTTATATCCTCAACCTTCTTTACTGTATTTTCTTATTTTTTTTACTTACCTTTTTCTTGATACTGCAGACAACATTTTAAAATATTGTCATCATTATTGTTAACATTGCATCCATCGTATAGAGATACCTAGAACAAGAAGACATACAAAATTATTTACAAAAATGATTTTTGCAGATATCACAAGCCTTGATATTTTAGGTTGTTTTTGTATTTTTTGGATGCTATGGTTATTTCCTGGTGAAATGCTTTCTTGTTTTATTTGTTTTGTATATTAATGTACTATACAAAATAAAGGAAATAAATAAATGAATGTATAGACTCTCAATTTGCAGTCCTTCAAGCTATTCAGGATTCACCAGAGTCTGCGTAAAATTTACTATATTCCTTGTTGGTGAAACCAAGGCAATCTATTCTAACAACAGGAGTTTGAAAGATCAAAGGGTTTATCTGTGGCTGCGACATAATCAGTTCCACACGGCCCTTACTGGACACCGTGCGTCATGGAGAATATGTACATACTGTACTGTTGGTTAAAAATGTTCATCTGGTTTTTTAAAAAGAACTACTAATTCAATACTGTTGGTATTTGTCACAGCCAGACATAAGATTAAAAGACTGTTAGGAGTTCCTATCTTGGCAAGGCGAGCTCAGAGTCTTTTTGTTAGATTGCATTGGTTAAATCAGAGTCGGTTCGAGGAAGATTGGAAAGGTTGATGGGGTTGTGGGTCTGTGTCTTCTAAAAACTAAATTCATATTGTTTTCACCTTTCAGAAGGCACCTGCTGTATCTGACTTCCAAAACAGGTACTGAGGAATAACTAATTTTCAATTAGAAATCAAGAAGTATCACGTCCAATAAATTTGAGGTCTGGCCGTAAGAATGGCCACTTACATCTTTTATTGACTGACCAATCATCCGGTGCTTCTCTCTGATGGCTTGATTGACATACTTGATAGCATTCATGACATCAACTCTAAGAGTGCTTGACCTCTGTGACTGCTTTAAGCCGTCAAGTTCTTGGATGACGACCCAAGGTACAATAAAACATACATACGGGAACTCTGTACATCAAGAATAAATATTTTGATTATAATATGGAAATGACTATCGGCATGAGCATGTAATCATTTCTTATCGGCACAGTCAACCATGCATCTAGTAATCTGTGGTGATAAGTCATTGGAAATAAAGAGGCCTTACTGTATAATAGACATTAGAAGCTTGATAAATATTTCCGGTAAGTAACAATGAATTTTATGCACAGTCAAGAATGCTGATAATCACTGTGCACTATACTGTATCAGCACAGTTGAAAGTGGCCATAGAAAATGTCAGTGGCGGATACATGATTTTGAAATAGGAGAAGGCCTAAAAATTGTGAAATGAAGCGCTGAACTTAACCTATGTTTTAGGAAGGCCCGGATCGGCTGAGCCACCTCCAAATACAAGTAAATTTTAACATTTAAACACTATTTATCTATTGCTATACCTTTAGAGTTAGTTTTCGTAATTTGTCGTAAAAATGTCCAGCTTGTTATAAGTACATTAGTATCAAGCACAACATAAACTGGCTGAAACTGGAAAAAAAATGTATTAAAAAAAAATCAATTTATATAAAATACAGTAAACCCCTTCTTTGGGACACCCGCACCTACACTTTTCTGTAAAAATAGCAAGATATGTTTTAGCATTACAAACAACCTCTATTCAAGGGAAAACACTATTAAGGGACAATATGGTGGGTCAAGGAGGTGTCCCTTTAATGGGAGTTATAGAGTAGTGTATAACCTTTCAAAGTAAACAGATGAGGTGTATAAATTTTACCTCTGTTGCGCATACATACTTTCAAGAACTTTTCTGTGTTTGTTAAAGAGTCCCTATACCATGAATGATAGGATGTCTACTGTAAATATCAAGCAGAAGGTTCGGGGTTCAAATCTTTGATTTTTCAAAGATTTCCTCATCTTTACTGTTAAAAAAGTAATTAATTTCTAGCTTATATCACTGGGCGGTTTAGAAATTTGTCTATGCCTGTAACAATTTTTAAGTATTTTAGCAAACCCTTTCTTGTGATTCCATGTGAATATCTTCAATGATTTGATTTACATCACCAGGATCAGTAACTGAAAAAATACAAGATTATGTCATTTTTAGGTATATTTATTTCATTTATGGCATTCTTTATTTAAATGTATTATTAACAGTAGTGTAACTGGAAACTTAGGAAATTCCAATCAGGCATTTACTGACAGACAACAGCCAGCAATGCAGCTCCTACAATGACCAGCTAACTGATTCTTTTTTTGATCTGATGCCAGGAGTATTTATTTTAAGTACTCTTCCACTGGTAAACATCCAACAAAATACTCACCTTCAATTCCCTCCATCCAGACATCTTCAGAGTCAACATCTTCTCGAACAATTTTCCTCCTGGTGTTTATGGTTACCAGAGATGTTTCTGATATAAATTCAACATCTGCTGATGATGCACTTGCCAGAGTAGAAGATGACACAGACGAGTGAGAGAATGGTCTTTTAGAAAGAGATTTTGTAATACTTATATTCCAATTCTTTTTTATCTCCAAACATGGGAGAGCACTTTTAATTCTTTCTTTAGCACACTGTGTATTTAATTTATTCAATGTTGCAATGGTCTGGATGTTCTTCTTACACTGAGATGATTTTTGCTTTCCCTTATTTGACTTTATACTATGGCTTTTCTCCGACATGTTAATATCTTCATTTTTTAACTTATTTTTTCTTCTTTTCCTTTTACTTCTAATAACAATCAGTTCTCTTTGTTCTGGTTTATGCTTATCTGGAGACTTTTTAGGATTTTTATGAGTAACTTCTTTTTTCACATTGTTTAACTTATTGACAGTTTTTATTTCTCTGCTTATCTTTTCCGTTTCTTTATTTGAAATCATTTTGGGTTTAGGCTTTCCTATCTTCTTGTTAATCTCAGTATTTGTTTCAGGAATTGTTTTCTTTTCAATAATTTGTACTTTTTTTGACGATTCATGTGCCCTTTGTACAGTTTTCTTGTTCATTTTCTTTATTGCCTTTTGTTCATAAAACTTCTTAAACTTTTCCTGAACTTCTTTCTGTTTTTGTTCAACACTTTTCTTTCGAATTTGTGACATTTTACTGTAAGTTTCACGATATTTCTTTATTTCTCCTTTCATTTTGTTTACAAATGAACTGTCTTTTTCTTTAGCTTGAAAATCAACATTATTTGCTTTTTCCTTTGACAAACTTTTATTTTTTGTTTTATTTGGTAAAGTCTATAAAACGAAACATATTAATTATTATAATATAAGAAACTAAATTAGACATTTCCAGGCATTGTCTTTATGAAAAATGTGCTACAAATTCAGGAGTGCCATTTGTTTCATGGTGTGTAAAATTTAAGTGTGTTGTCACACTCCTCAAGGGCATTTTAGGAGACAAGTGATCACACTCTACAACTAAAAAGACAAGGCCTGCATTTAATGCAAGTCTATCTTTTTTTTCAATAATAATAATTCAAATTTCAAAAATAATAATATTCATCCATTATTTTATTTTTAACTTACCACAGTAGTGGGCTTTTTCCAAGATGACTGTCCTGTCTTTGTGTCGAAGTAGTAAGGTATACCATGACCTCTTGACAATTTTAAAACCCATCCTTCCGGAAGATCCTTGGAATCAGGATTAACCGACATCTACACAATTTGCAAGTGCACAAAAAATCATTATGTTATGAGAATCAATGAGAGGCATAGTGAAGTTGGATTCAGGAAAGTACTTCTAGTTGCTAATCGCATACACCCACATTCACATTTGATGGTAAAGGTATTTACTGTATTATCTCCTCAATCAAGCTAAACTGGAAACTGAGGAAATTCAGATAAGGCCGGATGAACCCACGGCAGGCAGCAATGAAGCGCCTACGCAGATCAGCACATAGGAAGATAATCCCCTACGCATTTTAAATAGTGTACTCTACTGTATGTACACAGAACCAATTGCTTTATATCACATCCAAAGGATAAGGCAAAAAAAAAAGGACACAATCTTACATAAGGATTACAATTGGTATTTAAACCCAATTGCTTATCACATGCTAGTCAGATAATTATTTACACTATCACTCTCTGGTATGGCAAACAACGCAATTTCCATGTCAAAAACTCAACCGGTTCTAGCCTAATTAAAGCATGGAGGTATACAATTTATACCTCCATGATTCAAGTAATATTACTTAATTTTTTTAGTATAAATAAGGCCTTACTTAAAAATTAAAACAGAAAGCTACGAAATCAAAACTAAGACGGAAATTAAAAAATTAAATTGATTTTCATTTTGCGCCACAACACCTAAACCAGATGTGGTAAGTCTAGTAGTCTAGGCCTAGTCTGTTTTAATATTCCCCGAAATCCAGGCACATCACACTACCTTATTCTTCAAATCAGTGTCCTACGGTAAACACAAAGCGTGGCCTAGGCAATCCGGCAAGAAGTCACTGTATATATATAAAGCAGTAAGACTATTGCTGTAAAATATTATACATGACGATATACATATATGTTACCTTGCTTTATATTATATAGAAGAGTGTCTTAAGGAAGAAAATTAGGATTTTTTGGAACATACACTCATCGCCTTATCCGGTGTAAGATTGAATTGTGTCCAGCATTCAAAAGTGTCCGGGTGGACACTTTTCAGCATTGGATAGTGTCCAGTTGCATGTTTCAACGGGTTCGTGGGCGTTTTTCAACAATTTAATGCTGTCCGGCCCGTTTAATAATGTCTGACCCATGGATTGAAATGCGTCCACTATTAAATACTGTATCATACGTTTTATGATAGGTGGTTGTTTTTATCACGCCTGCACTTGTCTTGTCTTCTTTTAATAACCAATAATACTTAATGATGCCAAACAAATTTTTTTTTTCTAATTAAAGATCGCTTTGCCTAAACACCTCCAATTAGGGACCATTATATTATATGGTATGTGAAAAGACAAGAAGAATAAATAATTGTTAAGTATGTGACAAAAACAAGTAAATGAAGTGTTCCTCTTCCAATTAAAAATCACTTTACCTAAAACACCTCCAATTAGCGACCATTATATTATTTAGTATTAATAAAGCAAGAAGAATATATAGTTTTTAATTATGTGACAAAAAACAAGTAATTGTACTGGACCTCTTTCAATAAAGGACCACTTTACTTAAAACACCTCCAATTAGCGACCATTTTATTAATTGGTATGAGTAAAGACAATAATAATTAATAGTTTTAATTATGTGACAAAATTAAGTAACTGTACTGACTGGTCCGCTTCCAATTAAAGATCACTTTACTTTAAGACACCTCAAATTAATGACCATTTTTATTAATTGGTATGAGTAAAGGCAAGAATAATTGATAGTTTAATTATGTGACAAAATTAAGTAAATGTACTGGTCCGCTTCCAATTAAAGGTCACTTTACTTTAAGACACCTCTAATTAGCGACCATTTTTATTAATTGGTAGAAGTAAATACAAGAAGAATACATAGTTTTAATTATGATAGTGACAAAATTAAATAACTGTACTAGTCCTCTTCCAGTTATAGATCACGTTACTTAAAGAAACCTCCAATTAGCGACCATTATATTATTTAGTATTAATAAAGCAAGAAGAATATATAGTTATTAATTATGTGACAAAAAACAAGTAATTGTACTGGCCCTCTTTCAATAAAGGACCACTTTACTTAAAACACCTCCAATTAGCGACCATTTTATTAATTGGTATGAGTAAAGACAATAATAATTAATAGTTTTAATTATGTGACAAAATTAAGTAACTGTACTGACTGGTCCGCTTCCAATTAAAGATCACTTTACTTTAAGACACCTCAAATTAATGACCATTTTTATTAATTGGTATGAGTAAAGGCAAGAATAATTAATAGTTTAATTATGTGACAAAATTAAGTAAATGTACTGGTCCGCTTCCAATTAAAGGTCACTTTACTTTAAGACACCTCTAATTAGCGACCATTTTTATTAATTGGTAGAAGTAAATACAAGAAGAATACATAGTTTTAATTATGATAGTGACAAAATTAAATAACTGTACTAGTCCTCTTCCAGTTATAGATCACGTTACTTAAAGAAACCTCCAATTAGCGACCATTATATTATTTAGTATTAATAAAGCAAGAAGAATATATAGTTATTAATTATGTGACAAAAAACAAGTAATTGTACTGGCCCTCTTTCAATAAAGGACCACTTTACTTAAAACACCTCCAATTAGCGACCATTTTATTAATTGGTATGAGTAAAGACAATAATAATTAATAGTTTTAATTATGTGACAAAATTAAGTAACTGTACTGACTGGTCCGCTTCCAATTAAAGATCACTTTACTTTAAGACACCTCTAATTAGTGACCATTTTTATTAATTGGTATGAGTAAAGGCAAGAATAATTAATAGTTTAATTATGTGACAAAATTAAGTAAATGTACTGGTCCGCTTCCAATTAAAGGTCACTTTACTTTAAGACACCTCTAATTAGCGACCATTTTATTAATTGGTAGGACTAAATACAAGAAGAATACATAGTTTTAATTATGATAGTGACAAAATTAAGTAACTGTACTAGTCCTCTTCCAGTTATAGATCACTTTACTTAAAGAAACCTCCAATTAGCGACCATTATATTATTTAGTATTAATAAAGACAAAAAGAATAAATAATTGTTAAGTATATGACAAAAACAAGTAAATGAAGTGGTCCTCTTCCATTAAAAATCACTTTACCTAAAACACCTCCAATTAGCGACCATTATATTAATTGGTATGAGTAAAGACAATAATAATTAATAGTTTTAATTATGTGACAAAATTAAGTAACTGTACTGGTCCGCTTCCAAATAAAGATCACTTTACTTTAAGACACCTCTAATTAGCGACCATTTTTATTAATTGGTATGAGTAAAGGTAAGAATAATTAATAGTTTAATTATGTGACAAAATTAAGTAAATGTACTGGTCCGCTTCCAATTAAAGATCACTTTACTTTAAGACACCTCTAATTAGCGACCGTTATATTATTTTGTATGAATAAAGACAAGAAGAAGAAATAGTTTATAATCATGTGATAAAAAACAAGTAATTGTACTGGTCCTCTTCAAATTAAAGATCACTTCAATTTAAACACTTCCATTTAGCGACCGTTTTATTATTTTGTATGAGTACAGACAAGAGGAATAAATAGTTTATAATCATGTGATAAAAAACAAGTAATTGTACTGGTCCTCTTCCAATTAAAGATCACTTTACTTTAATACACTTCCAATTAGCGACCGTTTTATTATTTTGTACGAGCACAGACAAGAGGAATAAATAGTTTATAATCATGTGATTAAAAACAAGTAATTGTACTGGTCCTCTTCCAATTAAAGATCACTTTACTTTAAGACAGACACGACTAAAAGGTGAAATAATAATAACAAATAATAATAACAGGATTTTTATAGCACACATACCACAGAGTGCTCAAGGCGCATTAAAAAAAAAATAATAATAAAAACAAATCATACAACTCTCCCGGTCCCGAGAGCCGCTGTTTTGAGGTTGACCTGACAATTGTGGCAATTACCAATTGGGACATTACCCTTGTTGGACATCTGGTAAAAATAAATACTGATTATGCTGCCACTTTAGTACACAAAACGATAAATAAAAAAAAATAATACAACTTGTAGCATTCCATTTAAACACAGTAGGCCCTGTTCAAAACTGCTAGTGTAGAAAAGTCAAATCCACCCATATAATAAAACCTAGAACTAGCTAATGATGTAGAAACACCAACAGCTTATTTATCAAATAAAAATCAACATTATACTCATATACAACTCAACAGGTAATGTAGTAACGAAAATTGCCTCACAGCTAATGTAGTTAATATCGCCAGCTAATAATATATTATATATTTTACAAACCTAAAGTGCCTCTTTTGTCTTTCAATATTTTTCTAACAATCTTCCTTCTCCCATGATGAATTTATTTAACACTGCTGATTTCAACCATGGTCATAATTTAAGAAGTACTGTTCATAAGTTTCAGTTAACTATTCCTTTTGTAAGATTAACTAGTTCTTCTCACTTTATTTATGTTTCTGGCCCTTTAATTTGGAATCAATTAGATACTAGTATTGTTAACTCTTCCTCTCTCCCAACTTTTCGTAAAAAACTTAAAAGTAATTTGTTATCATTGTACTCAAACTAGACCTTCAAAATGTTTTTGTCATGACTTTTTTTTATTTTATTTAATAATTATATACAAATGTATTTTTTTCTTTTGTTTATGGGTCTTGCGTGACAAGTATTCTCTTCTTGCAAGATCCTCTATTAATGGTATTTTTTGTATTTTCTCATTATAAATTATCATTCTTTTTATTGTATTGTTATACCATTGATAGAAACTAATAAATGTTGAATTAAAAATGTCTAAATCATGTGCAAATGTATTTCTCTACTTGTCGTCAGTCTATCCACCTCTCGTAAGTGATCGGCTTTCAAAACTTAGCACTCTGATCGTAAGCAACCACCTTTGTTAGCGACCACCTTTAATATTTAAAAGGGACTACCTCTGTTAATGGACCGCTTCTCACAATGGACAACCTCCTGAAGGGGTAACCACCTCTCATAACGGACTGCTTTCATAAACTACCACCGCTCGTAGACGACCACTTCTTTTACCGACTACACCTCCCGTAAGTGACCACCTCAATAGAGGTGGTAATTTGCGAAAGGTGGTCGTTACGGAATTATGAGAAGTGGTCCCTTAGGAGAGGTGGACGTTTTTTTTTTAGAGATTATTCGAAAAATACAAAAAAACGAAATACCCTTGAGTGAACGAATAATTTTGATGCGCAATTAAGGTGTTTATTTTGCCATATAAAATATAAAAAAATAAATATTTTTTGGTAATATGCATCAACAATATTTTTCAAATGTATTTTAGATAAATAAATAAATAATGTAAAATCTCTAGAAACAAATAAAATATTGTGACTAATCAATTCAATGTTTTATTAAATAAAACCAAAAATCAGGCATCTGTGAAAAAAAATATAATGAAAAAGAACTCACTTTAACAATGACGAACTTACTTGTTTAAAGCACTTTTGTTATCAGTTAATATTATTAAATTAGTAACAGTATTATGAATATTACAAAATAATATTTTGAGAACTGAAAAATATTTTGAGGGAACAAATATATTTAGGGAGAACAAAATAAGATTTCAAGAACTGAACAATATAAAAAATGAATTACTACTTCGAGACAAGGAATGATCGAGAGAACGAAATAATTTCGAGGGAAATTATTTCGTTCTCTCGCGAATTAGTAATTCGAATTCCAATGAAATAATATTTCGAGAGAACGAAAATAGGTAGGCCCTATGCCTATATGATTTAGTGATATTCATTCCCTAGAAATAATAATACAGTACCGGTAGGCTATATATTTTTTCAAGTTGTCAGATTTACTTCAAATTGACAACAGGTTGTATATACTCAATCAAAAACAAACAATTTAATTTGATTAGACTATATGTCTCCAGATATAATAATAGTAATATTTATTTCAATCGACTTGATATTTTGCGATTCAAGTTGGTATTCTAAGGAATTATAATTACCCTAACGGGAGTTGGTGACCGTCCAGTGCCCTAGTTTTTACGGGGTTAATATGATGTCGATGGTCCTACTTTTTTATCGATGAAAGCTGCCCGGGTGGTTGCAGCCATTTTCAACAGCTGGTATTACACTATTCAATGCTGAAAATTGTCCAGTGGACACTTTCAAACACCGGACACATTTAAATCTTACACCGGCACTCGACTCAGATCTCCACCACCACCACCACACCATCACAACACAACAACAGCAGGTGCTCGCTCGCTCAAGCGTCATTTTCTACGGCGATCCAGAAGGAACGCCCACACCAGATATTTAAATTACTCTACCATTATTCACAACACATCCAACTTGTGTATTGTACAAATTACAGTGCTTTCTTTGGGCCTTGGTACTAACTTTTTTGGATCGGAAATGAAGACGATTTGGAATTTCTAAAAGTCGTAATGTTTCTATTTATACAGTTTACCTCAAACCAAATCTTACACCCATCAACCGCCATATTGGTTAAATACGACAGATGTTACAAATCCTTTATTTCGGCGCAATCTAAAGGCCAGTAGGCTAGCTATTTGCCGTTGGTAAGTTAAGTTAGTGGGTGTCACACACGGTGACTCGTTTAATCTTTCTTGATATCCAGATAAGATAACTATGATATGATCAAGATCGGGAGTTGGACTAGGGCAAGCCTCCTATGAGGCCTAAATCAGGAACAACTAATTTCAAGTTTACGATAGGCTACATGTTGGGTGGCCGATACCAATTAAGGTCAAAAAGGCAACAAGTATAAAACAATACTTATATTGAATTTCAATTTTGTATTTAGGTTTCAGAAAGGGTCGGCCACATCGCATTGCTAGGGCAGAGTGTGGGTGGACGTGAGTCCCTTACCGGATCTATCGGATGAGAAGTTAAGCCGTTGGTCCATTGGTGCATTGACACAAACGACAAACGAGGCCTACTAAAAAGAATGAAATGAATCCAAGAGGTCCACAAAATAGATTATTTATAGTAAGTATAAGCCTTTATCCACTTCCTCACCGCCACCATTATGTTTAAGACATAGGCCTACTGTCTGACCCTCATTCATATCACGAAATTTCCTTTTATTTTAGGGATATTTCCTTAAAATAGAGGTACTAGTAGAACCCATTATTAAATCGAATTTCTTCATTTAATCCACAGTTCCTAAATTGGCTAACACAGTTTCAGCTGAAACCATGGCAAGTCTTCCGGTTTATGATAAGGAAACCGAAAACTATTCGCGTATTTGTTGTTTGCTACTCTCAGAAGGTACAGAGGCAATGAGACGTTTTTTTCTTAGCCATGCTTCTGGTTATGGCCTAGTCCTACAGCCAAGCCAACTTCACGAATTCTTGGCAAATAATAGAGATAAACTTATCGAAAATTTGAAACCAAATACACTGACAAGAACAGAAACAAAACAAGATGTTATTCCCCATGAAAGGAAAAGCTGATATAAAAAAACTTGATATCACTTTGTTATTTATGTTGATAAAGCATTTATGCGTGTTTAAAGATAATATGGTTGATGAAAGCAAATGGAATGAGATGCCTGGGAATTCCGAATTAGCGAACATCGTTCGTCTCAAGAACTTCAGAAACGCTAAAGCACACCCGGATTGCTGTCGTATTAGTCCAGCTGATTTCAATAATGAATGGATTCGTTTGTCAAAAATGCTGCAAATATTAGGAGTTGACAAAAAGGTGATTGATTTGTATGCTTCTAAGGATATTAGTGTTACTGACCAACAGAAGGTTATCGAAGAAATCAGAGAGCTTGAGGAAGAACTGAAAGAAATAGTTGGAGGCATCCAACGAGAACTGCAGACAATCTCATCAGTCACTAAACAAAATGAATCAGCGATTAGAGATGTTTTGGATGGCCAAGAAGATGTCAAAACTTCAATGAGAACTTTAAAAGATCAAATGGATGCTTTAAAGAGTACCGATAAACAGCAATTTGAAACTAGGCTTACTCAACCCACAAACTCTACACCAATTTTAACACTAAACACAGGCCTATTTAAAGAAACGTGTTCACAACTTAACTACAAAGTTAGCTCTCCCGAAAAAGTAGACCCAGACAAACTTAACATTGACAAGTTGTTTACACCTGATACGAACCAACACGTCGATAGGAAAGAAAGCAATGCAATACAAAAGAAATATATTAATTCAAGTGCGGAGTCATATAAAGTAGCCACCAGAACAACATCTGCAGCTGAGGGTCAGGATACAGTACATGATATCGGAAGAGTACAGGATGAATTGGATTTGAAGGGAAGTCTGGCATTATTAGTTCGTGGACAACAGAATACACAGGTCGTTGTCCAGAATCTAACTAATACAGTGGGGAGCTTGGAAGAAAAGATAGAACATGTCTTTCCCAGTGGTTAGTATTACCTATGAATGATACCGACTTTAACTCACTAAGAGAGCCGGATTTTATTAAATTTTACACAAAGAAATACTGGGCACGGCAACATTAAAATCTGTCCATTTTCTATGATACGGGCCTTGATTTACCGACCGGTTCCAACCAAACTAAATTATTCCTCTTCACGAGACAAGGATTTATCTTCTAGTTTGGGACCCTATCAACAGTTTATTTTCTTGTTTGATTAATATATTTATGCTGAAATTATCTCAAGCTGTTGATAAATAAATGTATATGAATGAATTCCTTTTATCTACCACAGCACCACATCATCGTGTTGAATGTGAAGACGACGCTCTACAACTTTGCTTCAACGCTGTTAAACAAAATTATCTTCAAACGAGGAACCAGATTCAGTTACTACCATGGGATCGTTCGGATATTGTCAGCATGGACACATTGTTTACCAACTTAACGTTAGTTGTGGATTTACTTGAACCAAATGAACAACTTAAAATTCCTCTAAAGTCTTATCATGACATGTTCAGAAATGACACAAGTAGTGGAGTTCCCATAACTAGGGTATTAGGTTATGGTAGAGCCGGGATTGGCAAGTCAACTCTTATCAATAAAATGGCTTATGACTGGGCAAAGGGAAACAGCGATTCACCAATAAAACGTTTCAAGCTTGTAGTAGCTCTCAGCATGCAGAAGATATCACCAGATGAAAATGTTGTTGAAGCTCTGTTTAAGCATGGTATTTTGACACGAGAGCATCTTATATACAAAGATATCCTGAATCGGTTTGTTGAGCAGAAACCGGGTGAAGTAGCTGTACTACTTGATGCATGTGATGAATACAAACCACAGAGTATTGATAGCCCAGAAAATGGAGAAATCTTGAAGCTTCTAGAAAACAAACATCTGAGATCAAGCTTTGTGGTAGTAACTTCGCGGCCATGGAGAGTTGAGGAATTTAAAGAACATAGAGGCATCTACTTACACTGTGAGCTGCAAGGTTTTTCTAAAAAGAACGTAGAAATCTATGTGGAAAAGTTTTTTCAACGAGACGCTGCCAGGGGAAAGGCTCTAACAAAATACTTGCACAGCAATGGCCTAATCAACGGTATTGCCACCTTACCAATGATGACTAAGATCCTTTGCTGGTTATGGAAAGACAACGCATCAATGAAACTTCCAGAAACATTGAGTGAACTATATCAAAAACTGTTAGACTACATGTTTAAGAGACACTTGGACAAAGACAGTGATAACACAGAACAACTGACCAAGTATTTGAATAAAGTGGTTAAAATCATTGGTCGTGTTGGACTGGATGGGTTGTTTAATAACAGGACACTCACGTTCAGAGAAAGTGATTTTGATGTCAGTTCACAGTTAGAAGATACCACATCAAAGAATGTTGTTGCAATTTCATGCAAGATCGGATTACTGATGAGGGACACTGTCTCGGGAAATGTGGCATACAAAGAACCAGAAGATGAAGACACGGATTCTGATGATGACTGTTACTTCTCAACGACTCAGCTGAAAGACAGCATGAAGCCAGAGGTTGGAGTTCTATTCTTCCACAAAACTGCGCAGGAAAAGTGTGCAGCAATGTATGCTGCTAAATTGGCGCGCCGTAAACCTGAAGAATTTCAGTCATTATACTTGGATAGAATAGCTACCGCCAAAGATGCTCTCCAATTTGAAATGCTTCTTTTGTTCTTGAGTGGCGAACATAGAAAAGTTGCCAAATTGGTTTTAACTCACTTATTGGAAATTTTCGAAAAGGAATTATCAGTTAATAGCGACAGCTATGTATCGGGTAGACTATCTTTTGAAGGAAGTATGCGGTATCAAGAATATGTAGAATTAATTATTCGATGTTATCACGAGAGTAAATGTTGTGGTTCTCTTAATGATATTATGGTTCAAATATTCAAACATAGACATATTCGGTTTAGTAATTTTTCACCTACAACCGCGAACTCACTTGGTTATCTACTCAAATATAGCGAGGCTCAAGAAGACCAGACGAGAATTAATGCAAACTTAAATATTCACAAGATCGAAATGATGAACATCAGCATTCAGACGAACAAAGAGATAAGCACTTTGTGGGAAATGTTTCCAGATGACCAACAAGAATTTATCAGAAAGGTGAAAAAGTATTCGCAAATGCCTATAGAAAAGCTAAGACGGAAACTACGAGAGTGTCGGGTGGAAACACTACCTCCAGCCTTTCGTCATTTTCCAGAATATCAGTGTTTATCTTTTATGAGGACGTTTCAAGTCATCCACGAACATGGAGGCGACGACACGGACATCACACCTGTTGTGAGTTCACTCCAGAATGTAAACCTTGAAAAGATTACAATTCTTGGGTTTGACATAAGTAGCATGGCTGACGTTTTACCAAATGCTTTACGAAAGTCAACGCTCACTGTTATCAACCTTTCAAGTGCCAACATTGGACCTGAGATATGCAGAACAGTTGCAAAGTCTTTAAAAAAGACTCACAGCTTAAAAGAATTAATCCTAAAGAATAATCCCATTGGCGATGGAATCGGGTTTCTAGCGGAATATTTCAAGTACGTAACAAAACTTACAAACTTGAATGTTAGTTACAGTCCTGTTACCGAACAAGGAATGGTTATATTGTCACAAAATTTACACGAATTACAACAGATGGAGAAGCTTTCTATATATCAATTATTTGATGCAGCTAGTGAATCATTCGCCCAAGGAATACAGAATATGAATGCATTAGAACTGATTACACTTCCACTACAAGGACTGTCTTCATCAGAAGCATTTAGAATTGTTCAAAGAGCTTGTCAATGCCCTCAGATGGTCGAGTTAAAGATCACAGACATGACTAGCAATTGTGACTTGATGGTTAGCTGTGCTGCAGACAACCTCATCGAAATGCCATATCTGAAGATTGTAAGCCTGTATGGTAAAAGAGATGAAGGAAGAGTGGAAATAATCAAAAAAGAATGTACGATAACAAATGGTGCGTGTAATGCAGTTATAAGGATGTTAAGAAGAATCGGATCACTTGAACGTCTTCAAATCGTAAGTTTGTGGATGCCCAAGGAAGGACTAGAGGAGGTGGCTATGGCCTGCGAAGATCACCACAATCTGAAAACGTTTAGGTAGGTACTTGGGCAGTCTCCTCTATCATGCCTATGACATACACTGTTACTGTTAGTTGTTTTGCTTTTTATAGTCGAACACTGTTTTATATGAACGCAAAGCTCATGGTAGTTCACCATAGAGCCGTGAATTGTTCGCTTTACAAACAATTTACAAATCTTTAGGATAGGTATTTGTACTAAACCTTTAAATAATAGAGGTTAGGTACAGTTTTGACTACTTTTTGTAAATTTGGCGAGTTATTGCACTGCACTTTAAATATCTAACATTGTTACGACTTACACAGTAATCAAACATGTATTCATCTTACTTCTTCCCGTCCGTGATTCGCTTATCTATGTAACTGAATGAACGAATTAAAAAACGTCTGTTACTTTTTCCTAGATATTCTGGAGAGTGTGTTCCACCTGGTATTGACATTAACAACTTCAAGAAGATTGAGCTTTACTAGGAAGCAGACTGCATCAACAGATATTTAAACTCAATTGGAACAAAGTTATTCACCACAGTGGATATTCAATCCATGAATGCCACAGAATTTTTAAAGAAACATTATTACTAAGTAAAAAAAAGTATAATATAAATGCCAATTAGCTAATCTAGACCGAAGTTCGCACAATTTAAGGCAATAACATATACTGAACCTGTATCTTCGCCAACAAGTATTTCGACATTATGATGAGCACAATATTTTCTCCATGATATAATAGCAAGTTAATATGTTTATTTATTAAAAGAATAATATACTGTATATTTGTTATACTGTCCTAATATTTAAGGTTCCAGATTTCAGATTTTGTTTTCTCATTTTCACACACATCCTCATCTTACAGTTTAAACATGTTTAGTATCTCACAGGGTGGGTTAGAATTTCTCCGCCTGGTAAACGTATATATGCCAAGTTATATATTATTCAACAGATTTTTAGGGTAATATTTTATTTTGATTATTTGCCGTATTATATAAAAGTCCAGTACGGGACAAATACATATTTGGTGTGTGAATGTACAATGCAATGTTTATACGTGTTTTCTTATTTATTTATTAATATGAACAGTACTTACTTTTAACTTGATAATAATTACAATTAAAAAGAACCTTCACTACTTTACTTGGTATTCATAGTTACCAATAACAATTATTGTGTGTTAATCTATTATACATAAACTTTTAGACATGCATTTATTCTATATTTGTTTAAATTTCGAGAAAGGCTCTTTTGATTTAAACCAAATATGGTAAAAACTATTTATTTTCCAATTTTTTTTTAAGAGTTTGAACTGTCCTGATGTACTCTATTAGCTTTGCAGTAAAATTTTAGTGTAATATTATTGTTGTTTTTGTGTATACTGTACTAGTACCTTCGCAATCTTTGAAACTGTGACCACTGTGCAACGAACTAGTGCCTAAGTGGCTGTGAAAACGAGGCATTGATTTGTATTGATCATAAGAAGCATGCCATTTTCAAACATAATACGGTGTTTAATAACTAAAATGTTATATGTATTGTTCATCTTAAACAAATAATTTGTAAACATTTTTATGGAATATGCCATTTTAATAATAATAGTTATTCACTTTGACCAGAAATTGGATAAAACAATTGTTTACCTGAAAAAAACTGTAATTAAAAGCAAAAAATGGTCAAATTGACTGGAAATTAATTTTTGGTTGAATTTAAACGTTAATTATTTTGTCTTTTTCTTGTTCTACGGAAGTTATTAACTTTAATAAAACTAAAAAAGGACATATTCAATGTCTGATTTACTAACAAACATGTTTGAAGTTATTTGAATAAATACAATTATCGATTATTTTATCAATTGTTTAAGTTTTATTATGTAATATATTGGTTAGTAGTGGTTATCAGGAAATGAATTATCATATCAAAGTCCTGTTTTATAAGTCTGTGTAATGTCTTTGAGTCGCGTGACAAAGTCCATGAATTGAGTCACACCTTTACATTGATCAAGCGCCATATTGGTCGTGAACTTGTGATTCCCAAATTGGGTAAAAATACCAAAGTGAATTGGTAAGTAATAATTAACAACAAAAGATATTTTGTTGATTTGAGTAGAAGAGAAGAGTAGAGTAGAGGAGGTATGCAATTCATATTTTAGTAAAATGTATACAGTAGACATAATTAGGCCTACTTTTAATTCAGTAACGTGCAACCTTATAAAAAAACCTTTACTATTGTATTATTATGCTATTATCGTCATTATAATAATTATCATTAGGCCTATTATTATTATTGTGTCTTTCTACCATACCTTGAATACTGTAAGAATATAATCCATATACATTTTTTTACTTTACTTTTTACTTGTATTTTCATTTAAAGGCCAAATATAGTGAAAACTGGGTACGAGATCGAGCGATGACTTGACAGAAACTACTAAAACAACTCAAACGCATGCGCAACATGAATTAACATGACGTCATGGTCCTAGGTTATTACAAATTCAAAGCTCTCTAATATGTAATATCTTTTCGATCTTATTATTTCTCTGTGGGTAGTATTCTTGCTGTTCGCGTTGTAAAATCAAAGTCACTATTAAATCATAGTAGTTTTACAATTTACATCATGCAAACAAAATGTTGAGATTTAGGCATATACTTACAGTTTTGTATGCTTTCAAACAGTGGAGACATTACAAAAACGTACATAATAATTAAATATAACAACATACAGTATATGACAAAAAGAATGTTTTTTATTATTATTATTTCCAATTCATACTTGCAACAAATTAATTAATTCAAATACATTTTAAATGTTAATGATTCGGGGCTAGTTTTCCTAGAAAAATACGTGCATTGATAAAGAATTAAATGAATAGAAGCCTATACAAATAATAAAGAAAAGTATATTCTTGACAATGGATCAATCGCCAGAGAGATCTTATTGGAATAGGCCTAAAAAAAACCTGTAAAAACCAGTATTGCTATTTTTAAATGTTTAGGAAAATGTGCATTCAGCTATGAAATCATCATTGTGTAGGAACATTTTACATTTTAGCATAACAATCAAACATAACAAATTCAACAGTGACGTACGCATTGGTTTGAAATACTCAGCCGATCACCAGTTTTTGGCATTCGGCAAGGAGTGGCTCGTGCTGGTGGAACTAAACTTTCTACAAATCAACGAAGGATAAAGGTACCTGGACCTCATTTACTTTGCATGCAGATGGTAAGCTTTAATATTACAAAGATAAAAAGTAAGTAGTGACTATTTATCGTATTCCTATAAAGATATTCAGGTGAAAATTATTGATTAATTTCATTTGGGATAATCAAGTATAACAAATTCAGCAGAGGCACAGTTCGTTTTATTTATCTATTGTAATAATATCTATTATAAACTGCATTGTTTCAGTTAATTAAAGCATGTTTATGTGCCTAGAATTGGTGTCATAATAATTAATAATTTCATGTAACTATTCACAAAATCCTAAAAATATTATTTTTTGACTCCCAGGTATCTATTGGACCACGTTGGACACAAGTTTTGGTTGTTTTTTTTTTTAACGGGTTATTCGGGCATCTAAATTTGTTTGTTCGTGTTCTTTGCTGTTTGTTGTCTTTATGTCATTATTTTGCCAATATAAAAAAGAAAGTATATATTGATGATTTTTAAACATTCTTAATCCACACAGTATGCACCTTGAATTCGCTCCAGCCATTTAAAAATGTTATAACATATCCTTAATCTAGTTAGTCTCTTGCAAAAGCGTTCTTTGAAATATTTAAGTAGTCCTGGTATTTTGAGCTTTTACGGGATGGTAAGGCTCTTCTGTTAGGTGATTACTTCGATAACTTGTAATCTATCTAATTTTTATCAACGTCAGCATGTAATTTAGGGTTTTTAGAAAGGTGGTAGTAGACGCGAGGCAGGTAGAACGCACATCTAAACAAATTTAGACAAAGGGTTTGGAAAATATAATAGTAATTCTACAATTGTTGGCCGCCATAGTGACTACATTGGCAATTTTTGTTACTATATTTTTACTTAATTAATATAACAGTGTGGAGACCAGTCTTCAGGAGAGGCAGCTTAGCCACTAGAGGCTTTACAAATAAACAACTCACTCACTCATATTTGTATTTATTATAAAAAAGTTTGTGAATCAACAACAAATTGAGGCAGCTGTGTTTCTATATTAGCTGAAGTTTTACTTCGCGGACATTAACGGTTGCTACGTTTCTACATTAACAGTTGTAATAGGTGAATGATTGCTCAGTGTCGATATATTGATATTAAGAGATTATTTAGGTCAAGTTAGTATTTTGTAAAAGTTAGCTACTATGGCATGGGCTGTTGCCGTGATCAGACACGTACTGCAAGCTGATTTTTGCCGGTATGATAGCATAAGAGAATCGACTGAAATTACGCCACTGATAGTAATACTAGCTAATGTAAATAATCATTAACTAACACGTCTTCACTTATCAACAGATTCCTAAATTGGTCATCAGCTTTCAGAAACCATGGCAAGTAATCATCCGGTTTATAATGACGAATCTAACAACTATTACCGACTTTGTTATTTGCTATTTGAGGAAGGTACAAAGGCAATGAGAAAGTTTTTCCTTACCCATGTATCTGATATACCCCTAGAACCGTCCCAATTTCACGAATTTATGAAAAATAATAAACATAAATTGTGTGAAGAGATGTTAAAAAATGAACTGCTATTCCCAAAGGAAGGAGAAGCTGATATAGACGAACTTGATATCACTTTATTATGTAGTTTGATAAGGCGATTTTCCGTATCTGCTGAGGAATTAAACAAAGTTAATCGCCTCAAAAAGTTCAGAAATGATCGAGCACACAAGCCTAACTATCGTATTAGTCTAGATAACTTCAAGAATGAATGGATTCGTTTAGCAGAAATTCTGAAAGCATTAGGAGTTGACGAAAAGGTGATAGATGAGTATAAAACTAAGGATATTAGTGCTACAAACCAAGAGAGGATCTTTAAAGAAATCGAAAAGCTTGGGAAAGAACTGCTAGCTTCCCAAGAACAAGGAAATAATCCCACAGAAATGAAAGTTGAAGTAGGCATAGACCTATCTATTAGTACCGGTAAACAATCGCATACGACCAGAAAAACCAAAGCGAAGGGTTTACAAATACCCAAAGATAATGGAGAAGTTCAAAGTATGTCATTGGATCAAACTATGCCGAAGAAAATCCAAGTATTTCCCAGTGGTTAGTTTTCAATTATCATTCTTCATAAACCTAAATTCGTTTCAATAGGTCAATAAATATTGGAAGAAAACCCACAAATATAAATGTCCAGTACCTTAGATATTTAAAAAAAAATCATTATTTAGTTAATATACACACAAATACTTTATTCTTCTTATATTTTATGCAATAAATACTACATAAAAACTACAAATATTAATACTGCACATTGTTCTTTCATAATTAATCGTAAGGCAACTGATACTAGAGGTGGGTGCGGTTGGATCGCTCTTCGTTCAAAGTTGTTTCAAACTAATTACCTTTTGTTTTTCTCTTACACTACTCAGAATCAAACATCGTTGAAAATAAGGAAAACGACCTTCAACTTTGCATCAACGCTGTTAAACATCATTATCTTCAAACGAAGAATCCGATTAAAATACCATGGGATCATTCAAATATGTACAGAATGGACAAACTGTTTACAGACCAAACATTAGCGGTATATCTGCTCAGCAAACAACTTAAAATTCCTCTAAAGTCTTACCATGACATATTCAGGCAGAACACAGATGGAACTCCAATAACCAGGGTATTATGTTACGGTAGAGCCGGGATTGGCAAGTCAACGCTTATAAATAAAATGGCTTATGACTGGGCAAAAAAAAACAGTGACTCACCAATAAAACGTTTCAAGCTTGTAGTAGCTCTTAGCATGCAGAATGTATCTCCAGATGAAGATGTTGTTGAAGCTATATTTAAGCATGGTATTCTGACAGAAGACCATCGTATTCATGAAGATTTGCTGAATAAGTTTGTGAAAAAACAACCGGAAGAAGTAGCTGTGCTACTCGATGCATGTGATGAATACAAACCACAGAGTAATGACAGCCAAGAAAATGGAGGAATCTTGAAGCTACTAAAAAATGAACATCTGAGGACAAGTTTTGTGGTTGTAACTTCGCGGCCATGGAGAGTTGATAAGTTCAAGGAACATAGAGGTATCTACTTACATTGTGAATTACAGGGTTTTTCTAAAGAAAACGTAGAGTTGTATGTGGATAAAGTTTTTCAAGGAGACGCAGAAAAAGGACAAGCTCTGAAAAAGTACTTGTACGACAATGGCCTAATCAACGGTATTGCCACCTTACCAATGATGACTATGATCCTTTGCTGGTTATGGAAAGACAACGCATCAATGAAACCTCCAGAAACATTGAGTGAACTATATCAACAACTGTTAGAATACATGTTTATGAGTCACTTGGCCAAAAACAGCAGAAACGAACAACAACTGGATGTATATTTGAATAAAGTTATTGAAATTGTTGGCCGTGTTGGGTTAGACGGACTATTTAAAAACAGGACCCTCAAGTTCAGCGAAAGTGACTTTAATGCTCATTTAGAATGCGAAGGAACAACTAAAACGCAAGTTGTTACAATTGCATGCGAGATTGGATTATTGATGAGAGACATGTCGGGAAATGGACCATGCAAAAAAACAGAAGACAGAAATATGGCACTTGGTGACTGTTACTTCCCAACGAAACCGCTTACAGACAGAATGAAGCCAGAGGTCAGGTTTCTATTCTTCCACAAAACTGTGCAGGAAAAGTGTGCAGCAATGTTTGCTGCTCAATTGGCACTCCGTGAATATGAAGAATTTCACTTTCAATATCTAATTAAAATAGATACCTGCGAAGCTGCTCTTCAATTTGAGATGTTACTTTTGTTTTTGAGTGGTGAACATAAACAAGTTGCTAAATTGGTTTTAAATCGCTTATTGAAGATTTTCGAAAAGAGATTTGCAGGTAGAAGCGATGACTATGTATCAGGTAGACTATCCTTTGAAGAAAGTATGCGGTACCAAGAATATTTAGAATTAATTATTCGATGTTATCACGAAAGTAATTGTTGTGGTTCTCTCAATGATGTTATGGTTCCAATATTGAAACATAGACATATTCGATTGAGTAATTTTCCTACGACAACCGCGAACTCACTTGGCTATCTACTCAAACATAGTAAGTCCCGAGAAGAACCATCAAAGATTACAAACCTAGATATTCTTAAAATCGAATTGTTTAACATCCCCATGCATATCACAGCTATCTTGTGGGAAATGTTTCCAAATGATGAAGACAAATTTACCAAAAAGGTGCAAAAGTATTCACAAATGCCTTTTGATGAGATAACAGAGAAACTACGAAAGTATCAGAAAGAAAAAAAACCACCGAGAGTCCAGCTCAGTCACTTTCCCGCCTATCATCATTTATCTTTTATCGAGACGTTTTCAGTCAATAACAGAAACAAAGGTGACACAGACATCACACCTGTTGTACGTTCACTCCAGAATGTAAACATCGAAAAGATTACTATTCTTGGGTTTGATATAAGTTGCATGACTGGCGTTTTGACAAAAGCCTTACGAAAGTCAACGCTCACTGTAATTAACCTTTCAAGTGCCAACGTTGGACCTGAGATGTGCAGAACAGTTGCAAAGTCATTAGAGCAGACTCGCGATTTAAAGGAATTGATCCTCAAGAATAATCCCATTGACGATGGAATCGGGTATCTAGCGGAAAAGTTTAAGTACATAAAACAACTGACCAACTTGAATGTCAGTTACAGTCCTGTTACAGAAAAAGGAATGGTTACATTGTCAGAAAACTTAAACCAACTACAAATGATGGAGAAGCTTTCTATATATCAGGTATTTGACGCAGCTAGCAAATCATTTGCCCAAGGAATATATAAGATGAAATCATTAAAACTGATTATGCTTCCACTACAAAGACTATCTAGCGAAGGAGCATTTATAATTGTTCAACAGGCCAGCAAGTGTCGTCAGATGGTAGAGTTAAAGATCACAGACATGACCGACCATTGTGACATTGTTGTTAGTTATGTCGCAACAAATTTAGACAAAATGCCCGATCTAAAGACGTTAAGCCTGTATGGTAAAAGAGATGAAGGAAAAGTACGTATAGAAGAATGTACGATTAAAGATGAAACATGTGATGCAGTTGTGATGATGTTAAACAGAATCAAATCACTTGAACGTCTTAAACTTGTCAGTTTACGGATGACCAAGGAAGGCCTAGAGAAAGTGGCCACGGCCTGCGAAAATCATCGCAATCTTAAAACCTTCAGGTAGGTAAATGTTTATTAAATCTATATTATAAGAAAACAAACTTGTGTACGTTTGTCGTTACATACTTTTGCTATTGCATGGCTATACATGCCGGGTATCACAATAAACGGAATTGTATTGGGAAGTATTTCAACTACAACTTTGTAAGTTTAACACGGTGGTCCCTCCTACTCTCCTCTAAAGAGAACGTTTAGCTTTAAAAATATTCAAAAGCACTAATCCTTATGTAAGATGATGTATTATGCCATGTAAGGCCAACGGATATTTCTAAAACAAAATTCAGCAATTGACTTTTGAATTACTGTACTAAAATAGCTTGATGCCTTTAACTGCCTGAAAATACCAAGTGTTTTCCTTTTTACACTTAGATATTCTGGAGATTGTGTTCCACCTGATTTTAAGATTAAGAACTTCAAGAAGATCCAGCTCTACTAGGAAGAAAACAATATTTGTGGTCAAATTGAGGAAAGTCAAAACATTAAAAAATAGCTTAAAACTCAAAGAAATGTTTAAAGATATTGTTCACTCGAAAAAATGTTTTTTTACAATTTGTCTTTTGAATATGCCATTTATAAGTGACAGACTTTTTTTTTAAATTTTTTTTTCTACAAAAGTGATTAACTTTATTAAAACTGCAAAATTACCTATTCAAAGTCTGTTTTTATTAACATTCATTTTTCATTTTTTGGGGAGACAATACATCTTTAATGATAAACTAAGCATATTACCTAAAAAATGTACAGTACATTTTCGAAAACGATTCAAAACTACAGTACCCTTGAGACCGAAAGCAACAGGCAACCACTGACTAAATTAACTACAACAATGTTGTGGTAATAGTTCTTCATTATTATTCTCTGACTAACAAATGGTTATTATTGATATGATCTTTTTTCTGAAAATTGAAATGTCAGAAACACTTCCTAAATAGAGCTATCGTAGTGTAATTATGCTAGAAATAGTTCTATTAGACAACATGTGTACAAGGTTTATATTTATACAGTATATGATTAACATCTATTTTACTCATATAATAATTTTGAATATCTTTTATATATAAAGAATGTAGTTTATCAAAAACTTGCCTTTTATTGCTTAATACTATTTTGTATTTTATATATATTTTGGGTTGGAAGGTAACAGAGGTACCATAGTGTTTTTTATTTGTATTTGTATTTTCAATGCGTTGTAAGCCTGATAGAAGAATACATAAACATATAACATTATAATTATTTTATCTATATAAGACGTTTTACATTTTAAACTGTTAAAATCTTCATACTATTCAAATACTGTCTTATTTTTAAGTTTGTCAATAATACATTGCCGATCCTAATTATGATAATGTTTTTGTTTGCGTGATCAAAACAGTGTATATTATTTAAGAAATGTAAGAACACTCAATATTCATTTTGTTAGATTTAAATAGAAAATGTCATTTTTGTGTTACTTATAATGGAACAACATTATGGAATAACTTATATAAAATGAATTAAGTTGCTGCAAATCATTTATGTTATTTTAGATAAAAGAAATTGTAGGTAGAACAAGACCAACAGCCATAAGTCGCGTGCTAAAACGCATAGTGATACCGGACCGACAGACAGACCGACATACCGACAGACCGACCGACATAGTGAACTATAGAGTCGCGTCCACGCGACTAAAAACAATGGTTTAAATAATTAATACTTACTGTATGATAGGCCTACTAATGTTTCTTTTGCTTATGATTTTATATATGGTTAGTTAGGGATCTAATGAGACAAGTATTTTTACTTCTATTTGGATTCCTAAAAAGTAGTCTGTATAATGTATTTTTTAGGTGTTTAAATGTACGAATTTAGCTTTTTTTAAATGTTTGTGAGGACTTTCTTTTCACGCTGCTGCTCTAGCCCGCTACGTCACAAGAGATGACGAAATCAGATATAAAGCTGCAGCAAGTTTAGTACTGAGAGAGTGACATAAATGTGAAAATGGATCATCCACTATAATTTATAGGTCCAGCTGTTGCATCCACAAAACGTCTGGAAAAGAGTCTATGAGTGCTCACGGTTGAACGATTTTGGATTCTTGCCCTTTGATTGGTTGACGCCAATCAACAGATTGTGGAAGAATGTCCACTTGTGCCAACTTGAAGTAGTCACGTTGTCTCTAAAGAGTATTCAGTTGCATGCATAAAGTTCACCTGTACAAGATCAAGGTCATCACCCAATTGAAGTTGAACAAAATAAGGAAATATCGCTTTCAGATTTTTTTGTAGTTAATAGAAGAAAATAGAAATCAGCTGTAAATCACTTGTTTCAAATGCACGATCATCTGTAATGGATATAAATAACTAAGAGAAAAGAAACTTTTTATTATAACTCAAAAACCATTGTCTGACAGACAATTTAAGTATTTTTCGCTTTAAATTACATTTTTTCAGGTAAAATAACTATTATGTGACAATAAAATGACACATTCAAAAACAAATTTGAAATAAAAAATATTTTTCAGAGGGACAATATATCTTTAAAACTGTTTAATAAGCGAGCAGCGTTTTTTGTAAGAAATATTTCTTGTTTATATATATTTTATGGATTATAAATGTTGAATGAATGAAAAGAAAATTGTATTAGTTAAATAGCAATCATGGACGCGACTCTATAGTTCACTATGTCGGTCAGTCGGTCGGTCTGTCTGTCGGTTTGTCGGTCTGTCTGTCTGTCTGTCGGTCCGTTATCACTATGCGTTTTATCGCTTTCTGACCTTATCTTATCAGTTTAATCTAGCTAAGTCAATTTTTCACAGTATATTCCTTATGGCCAGGAATCGATGTGGTTATGTTTTCACGTTGCGCAATAAAAAATTACGCAGTCTACGCAAGATTTAACGAAATCACGTTTGTAATCATATCTTCACAACCATGAATCACAATTAAATAAAATTTGGTACTCATAAATTTCAGGGCATAAATCATCATATGGCAATACAATTACGTACGTAGCGCATGTAACGCATGCGTACGCGCGCTTAAAATTTTCAAAATTTATTTTCGATGAAATAAGAAGAATACGTTTCAGGCAATTTTAAGCGTTTACAAAATTGCCATGAGTGCGCAGATTTTTGCGCGCGCACTGTGTGTTAAATGTTATTGCGCACTCTTTTTGCCCGATTTCTGTTTTCTTGACTTACTTTTCAACTCGAAATTACGTTATATGAGCACGTCAAAAGTGACAGGCTACGCACGTGTAAATTAAAAAAATATAAATGTTTTTAAACATTTCAACATTTCTAAACATGTTCAGTAATTTCGGTCAGTTGGTAGGTTGGTTGGTCGGTCGGTAAACACTAATGAGCACGCGACTGCAGCCATCTATATGGCCTTGTTTATTTTAATTTTGGTTTGTTTGGGAATAAATGTTTTGTAATTACAATTGTTTGTTGTTTTTGTGTCATATACGTTATACGTTTGCAAACTGGCGACGCGGAAGTGTACGACATGCAAAGACGTGAAATGAAAAGTGTAATAATAATTATAATAATAGAATAGGCATATATAATATTTCCACATAAACTGTATTTAAAACAGGCTTTGTCTGGTTTGAGTATCTGTGTGAAAAAAGAGGCAATAGTGCTCCGGTTGAATGTTTTCTCTATTACTGCTTTCTGTGTCGAAGTAATTAACTACTATCAAAATAGTGTAAGGTTCAACATCAACTTTAACTTCAACAGTAGTTTTACAATTAAGTTTACATATATTACAAAATATGGAGATTTATACTTACTGTGTTGTATGCCTTGTTCGACAAAATGGGAGCAGTTATTCTGATTGGGCTCAAGGCTAACGCTCCTGTTATTACTCTATGTACCAAGAGGAGATACTGAAAAAAAAAACATACATAAGTATTACAAGTATACAATAGCATGTTAACATAAGAGAGAAAGAATTTTGCAACAATACATTTGAAACAATAATGATTAATCCAACACAAGATGATGCGTTATGAATATGCTGAACTAGGTCTAACGAAAGAGATGAATATCTAACCTGTAAACAATTAGATGGTCATGATGACCTCCTAACATTCGATAGGTCAAAATTGTTCATGAATTCATAGCTAAAACTCATACCTTCCATATGTAAACAATAAGGGGTGATGTTTTATTGCGAGAAGCTAACTATAGTGGATTTATTGGCATTGCCAATTTTCAGCGCATTTTCGTCTTGCACATAAGTCATTATTTCACATTCAGGGTATGAAGAACAAAAACTATTTTTTTTTTGGTGAAACTTTTCAACATAGTCTGAATCACGGTGGTCTAAAATCTGAATTGATTAGAAATTGATTTTTACCATAGGCCTATCGCACGTAACCTACGTATTGTGGTAGGCCCTATACGACATTTGGTTTTAGATAAATCATAGAATTTCACAACATCGTGCGTAGTTAAGTGACGAGACTATATTATAAAACATTTACATAAAATCAGTATACAGTACTGGCCGAGTGAGATTTAGACTGCTTTTACCGCTTTAAAGAACTACGACGAACAAAATACAAGAATAATACAAAGAAAATTTGGGAAGAAAGAAAGGTCACGAATATAAAACACAATAGGTGATACGCACAATCAAGGATTTGAATTTGGAAATTTTGATATAACGTAATGTTTCTAATTATAGATAACAAACAAACAACTCTTACATTCACTGGGTCACACCATTATAGTCAACGAATTATGACGTATTTAGTCACACCTTCGAAGCGCCATATTGGTAGAGTTAGTGTGAACACAGAATAGACATAATACGACGTTTATAACGGTTTCTATTCCGATGAAATAAGACCAAAAGTGATTTGGTAAGTGTTAATAATAACAACGAAAAGATCGGTATTTGATTTGTTGATTAATATTGGAGGATTAAGAAAAAACATTATTGCTATTTGCGGGAAGGGAAAGTAAGCGAGACGGATCAGGGATGGCCTACTAAAAAAATTCTCTTTGTCCGGATACGGAATTTCCGATTCTTTGATGTAGAAACGATAAACGTCCAATTAGGGGTAGAAGCAATTTCAGAAAAGGAAAGATTGGATTATTAGGTAACTTTATATTGACTATTAATTTGGTAAATATATTTTGTATATTTTATTTATACCTAAGCACCATCTCGGTTAGGGCTGGATACGATATTTAGAATTGCAGTCGGATAAAAAGCATCCACAAACCTAAAAATTGGGCTTTGTCTAATTATATCTAATCTGAGCGGGCATGAAGCAAGACTGGGGTGCGTTGAAAGTCTAGCCTTTGTGTTTATCAACATGAATACAGACTCATCAGACAATTCTAGAAATGGGCACATACATATCACCGGCCCCAGGTTGGTACTAGTAATATTTTGGCTGGGAACGGACAATTACAGATAATTAGTACATTTTAAAAATCCTACATGACACCATTTAATGTAATGACGAAAACTATATTAATGGCAACCCACAGGAATGGTGATGAGTATGAACGTAAAGACGATTTATTAATATACTTGAAATATTATTTAAGTATAGACTTAGCATTATTTTTAATACTAATAAAATGATGGGTCTGATTTGGAAAATTGCAAATAAAAGGCTCTGTCTTTATATAGTGTATATATTTGTTTTGTATTTTCTTTGGAATTTTAATCATTACTGTATACTGAAAGTGTTATCCCATGAAAGATAGGTAGGCCTATACAAAATTGAATACATTACGTTATGATTTTTTTTAGACTCAATTTAATATTAGTATTTAAGTTTATCATTAGACTTCTAAAGAAAGGTTTGCTAGTTGACGAAGGTACAAAGGCAATGACAGAGTTCTTCTTTACACATGCATCATCTGAATATGGCCTACACGAGAGTCAATTTCACATATTTATAAAAAAAAGTGTTCAAAATAAAAGGTAAATCAGAGAGAATGATCAATTCGAGTTGTTATTCCCATCAGACGGAAACGCTGATATAAACAATCTTGACATGAGTTTATTATTAATTTGATAAAGCATCTTGAAAGTATTGGGAGTTGACAAAAAAGTGATTGATTTAGTACTATTTCACATTAGGGTATGAAGAACAAAAAGCAATTGCGCGATACATAAAGTTGTTTGCAGGCCTAAATCACGGTGCTCTAGGCCTAAATTGATTATAAATTGATTTGGACTATTTTCGCGTTATCCTACTGTACATTATTGTAGTGTACGCCAGTTTTATGATATAGGAAGTTGACGCTTGATATGAAGTATACTTTTCCATAATATATATATATATATTTTTTTGTTGTTATAGAACTCTTAGAAACATTGTGCATTAAGCGAATATTATAATACATTGCATAACATCAGATAGAATATATCTGTATATTATGGTATTGGCGTGTGGTGCAGTGCGTTTGACATTTGATTACTGATCGTGAGATCGTGAGTTCGAATCCAACTCTCATCGCATTGCTTGCATCCTCATGCAAGACACTTTTATTATATATTCCATTGTTCCCCTTCGTGTTGGATAACAAACATTAAAAATTACCTAGGTAATAATGAGAAGCGCATTAATTAATTAATTAATTATGCATTAAGCGCTGTAGGCCTATAAGAACAATTATTATTACTAGATGGTACGCTCGCTTCGCTCGCGTACCATCTAGGTCGTGCCCACAGATGGTTCTCGAATACATAATAATTTCAGCGTTAAAAAACTGGCGATTTCAAATGTACGTACCGCAGGACAATAATACATGTCGTTTACAGGAACGAATAAATAGACACTGTGATTTATGTACTGAACTAAAATTAGCACCCTGGGAATTACTTCCGAAAGAGAAACTTGTCACAAAATGAGACCAATTGTTTAAGTCAAATTTAAACAAACTTAATTTGTGTTTTGTGTACCATCTAGGTCGTGCCCACAGATGGTTCTCGAATACATAATAATTTCAGCGTTAAAAAACTGGCGATTTCAAATGTACGTACCGCAGGACAATAATACATGTCGTTTACAGGAACGAATAAATAGACACTGTGATTTATGTACTGAACTAAAATTAGCACCCTGGGAATTACTTCCGAAAGAGAAACTTGTCACAAAATGAGACCAATTGTTTAAGTCAAATTTAAACAAACTTAATTTGTGTTTTGTGTACCATCTAGGTCGTGCCCACAGATGGTTCTCGAATACATAATAATTTCAGCGTTAAAAAACTGGCGATTTCAAATGTACGTACCGCAGGACAATAATACATGTCGTTTACAGGAACGAATAAATAGACACTGTGATTTATGTACTGAACTAAAATTAGCACCCTGGGAATTACTTCCGAAAGAGAAACTTGTCACAAAATGAGACCAATTGTTTAAGTCAAATTTAAACAAACTTAATTTGTGTTTTGTATGTAACGTTAGGGTTGAGAGATGGGAAAGAGGATGGGTGCAAAGAGGAACAATTTTTAAATATATTCTTTATCCATGTAGTAACGAAATATTAATTGTTTTCATGTTTTACAAATAATATACCACTAAACACAGTAAAACATTGCGATGTAATACTTTGTTAAAACTATCACCGTCCTAGTCGATTGAAATAGCATAGTACATGTAACGATACATCACTACGACGTGTATAATATGTTTATATAATGTAAAACAATTTGTGAAAACCACCCCTATTCGTGGCAAATCATAAATTCGATTTAATCGTCAATAAATATTAAATTATCTAACTCAACTTAATTAATAGGCCTAATGGTTTTCAATTGTTTCTTAGAGCCAATTCATACTTAAGTTGGTTCCTAACCCTACCCACCAAAGTTGTTCTGCGTTTAGGGCATGTGATGCACCGTAGGCCTATCCTCTACTGGCTTTACAACGCTACTCATGCCAGTGAGGGAAGGGTGATGATGTCACGTGGGTGGTTTAACTGCAATAATAAAGATTTGTACATAATATACGGCGACTGAAAACGCTAGCTCATTATCCGTTAAAAAAAATCTATATCCAACCTCTGCAGCACAGATTGAAAAAAAATGGATCGAATTTCTGTTATGAGTATACACATGGACCTCCATGGTATACAGTACTTGCCTTTACGACGCCTGAGGGAATAGACACTTGTGGAACAGAGAGATTGGAATGTTCCATTCATTTCAAATCAATACATTTGCATAAACGTATATTAAATCTATCAAAATAGTATTTTTTAAAGAAAATCGGCCTGTCTTCAACATTATGATACTGTACTCGAGCTGTTCAACCGGTTTTCAGCTATTAAAAACAATTATCGTAGGAGGAGATAGGAAAATGCGAAGCCTCCTCGAATTTTTGTGGCGGGTATTTTTCAAGATGGACATCCATTAGACAGTGTATACCACAATCGGAAAACACCCCTATTTGGGGCAAATCGTTGAACCTAAATTCGTTTTAATCGTCAATAACTAATTATCGAACTCAATTTAATTAGTAAACAGGGTTACATCAGGCGGTTAAAATCAGTACCAAAAGTACGAACCAACTTTATATACCATCGAGTAAACATTCTAGAAATAACGCGCGATTTACCGAATTTTGCCCTTACGTAAATTTATATATAGATTATTATTATCATATCACCGGTGATTATATGCTGGCCGAGTACCAAGTACTGCTTGTTAGCGTTTAAAGAACTGCAAAGAACAAAATACAATGCATATAATACAAAGGGAATTTGGGAAGAAAGAAAGGTATCACTTTAAAAGAATTTTAAATATAACGTAATGTTTCCATTTATAGCCTGCATTCGCTGCGTTGCATATAATAGTCAATGGATTGAGTCACACCTATACATCGACCAAGCGCCATATTGGTTGTGTTCGTGTAAAACTGGTATAGCTGATATAATCCTTGTTTATCACGTCCTTTATTTTTGGTGAAGTGATTTGGTAAGTGTGAGCCTGGTATTTTATTTGTTTATTAATATTCCAGGATTAAGCTTAACATTCTTCCTTGTGGCGGGAAGGGAAAATAAGCGAGAAGGATCAGTGGTGGCCTACTAAAATTGCTCTTTGTCCGGATTTGTAATGTCAGCTTCTTATTGATGTAAAAACGATAAACTTCCACATCCATTATGCATGTTGAAAGCCATTTAAAAAAAAAGGAAAGATTAGAATATTATTATATTATTATATTACTATATTGACTAATAATGACAGATATGGTATTTTCACCGTTAATAATGATTACTTTTCACCTAATGCAACCACCTCGGTTAGGATTAGATTTATTGTTATTTTTCATTCAGGTTATGAAAAACAAAAAGCAATTGACAAAATTTTCTGTTCAATGACCTGAAACATGATGATCTTAATTGATTATAAATTGATGGGTTATGGTATATATGTGATCCACTGAATCCAATTAAATAACTATAGTTCAGTTAAGTTAATATAGATAACGATGTTGTACCACGCTTTCGATATTGCAAACATCTCGGTATCATAATAGACGAACATTTATCATGGAAAAATCAGATTGAATACATTCGAGGTAAAGCTCTAAATGGATTGGGTATGCTCAGACGATGTAGCTATTATTTTCCACAAAACATATTAAAACATATTGCAAACTCTATTGTAATACCTTACTTGAGCTATTGTAACATAATTTGGGGAAATAGTAGCCAAACTCTAATGAAAAGAGTTCAAACTATCCAAAACAGAACAGTTCGAATCGTGTGTGGTCTAACATGGGACACAACTAGTAGTGAGGCACTAAGACAAATTAATTGGTCACCTTTATTTTATCAAGATAGATATGAATGCTGTATGGTTATATATAAGGTTTTGACAGATAATGCCACACCTTACCTAAATAATGTATTTACATACAATGATATAAATTATAATCTAAGGCTCAGTGATACACATCTATTCATCCCGAGGCCAAAAACCGATTTTAAAAAACGAAGTCTGTCTTATCGTGGAGCAATTATATGGAATAGTCTCAATGTTGATACCCTTCCAAATTCAGTTAAGTTGTTTAAAACGTATCTGAAAAATGTATTGTAAAACATAATGGTATGGTAATCTACGATGGTGTACATCCAACTTTTAAAATGGCTAAATACTATGTAAAATGCGTGTGTTATCACTATTATTTTAAGGTAAATGAAATCAAAAAGATTTATTATGTATTACAGTAGAATCCCCATAAATTATACACTTCGATAAGGGTTTCCGTTTACACGGGAAGTACCGGTATGGTGTACCCTAAATAGAGGTGTCAGATGAAGGGGATTCTGCTGTAATTTTGTTTCTTTTCAATTTCAATTTTTTCGTTTCTGTCGTATTTATATGGTATTGATTTTTTTTTGTAATACAGTATCACAAACTTGTGTAAAAACAATCAATATTGATTGAACGAGTTGTACGGCACATCAGTCTCGTGTCTAAATAAAGTTTATATAATAGGCCTAGGCCCTATAATGAATAATGAATAAAAACAATTTTAATGCTCAACATGGACTGAAAAACGGTGATAAATTATAAACACCATTTTCGAGTGCACGTTAATATTTGTTTGTTTGTTTAGATATTATGATAAATCATAGAATTTCACAAAATCGTGCATAGAATAATATACTGGTCAATTGAGAACTGGGACGAACAAAATACAATGCATATAATACATGAAATCTGAGAAGAAAGGTAATGAAAAGAAAACAAACACAATGTGATACTTCATATTTTACTTCATATTTTGTATCACTTAAAAACAATAATACGATTCTGGGCCTGAGAACAATTGCGAATTAAAGGGATGGTAACTGACTCTATCATATAAATATTTTTGTATTTTATTTGGAATGATTTGTTACCTTTTTTTTTGTATGTATATCTGTGATTCACGGTAATACTAAAGTCTCGTCTCATCACGTAAAAGACAGATATACACAAAATGAATAAATGCACTCATTTGATTATTTATACCTAGTTTAACTGTGCAGGCTCTATAGTTAGCATTCAAAGTTTATTAAGCTTAAACAGGTTCACATGTTGAATTGAATAACAAGGTTTTTAGTAGTGTTTTTTAAAAACTATAAAATGGTTGTTCATGAGGTTGTGTCTTAATATGATTTGTACAACAGTGATATTGATACAGTTGATTGACCCTAGAAGAAATGATAGTGCCTAGTATGTTGTTGTGTATGTGCACTAAAGGAGAAGGGGAAGTAAAAAAGGATCATAAGTTGCTACTAAATACCGCACTACATAATATACATTTTTTTTTCAACAGAGGAAGTAGACCAAGCAAAAATAGCTTTTAAAGAGTTGCCAACCACAAAGCAACACTCCGAACAGTTTAAAACTGAAACAGGTGAGTTACCGCAGTTATTTTTATATGTAAAAACATTGTCACGCATCCACAGCCAATAAAATTGTAAAAAGACTATCTATAAAAATTGATTTAGAACATGCTGTGAAAACATATGCTGTGTAAACATATGCTGTGTAGGCCTAATAGGTATGCGTATCATCACATTATTAATATTATAAATGCCAACTAAGAAAAGTTGGATTTTGAATTGTTGCCGAGAGACATCGAAATAAAAAAAAATTATTCAAAAGATGGTCTTTGTCTATGTAGAGCATCTCGTGTATATGTTTGTCTTATATGTTCTAGTGCAGTATTTGGAGAGCCATCTCGATAGTGCTTTGCACTCATGGCAATCCTCAGGGTGCTGCACCGGCGGCTGTATTGTCATGTATTGTTGTGCCTGAAAATTTAGGGAATTAAAAAAAATAAAAATGGTAAAAACTCTAGTTGATTGCTATGCATATAAACAATGGACTATTATTGTTATTATTTATAAGGCAGATAAAATTTATAAGATATGAAACAATAATCAATAGCTGCCAGAAAAGTAGGCCTACAAAAGTAGCATAAGACACTGATACCAAATAAGTTTGTACTTTCTACTATTACTACAAAAGTGAGAAAACTAACGTAAAATTGAAAAAAAAGTTTTGAATAATTGCATTGCGAGCCAAAAATTAGGCTTGTAACTTGATTACACAATTAAATATCACAGCACTGAATTACATACATTTATAACTACATTTGTCGATTAATATATTATATTGTTTGAAGGTTTGCATGGCGAAAATCAATATTTAAATGTTGATACGTGTGCGGTACACCATGTATGAAGTTCTGAAAATAATGAGTGAATTTCTCACTTCTCGTTTCAATCAGTATGCCTCGATCGTTTTTCAATCTAACTGGTCTTGTATTTTTATTTGTAGATGACAACACAATGGCAGATTCTAAAACTGATGAACATTTTAAAGACCTAAAAGCTGATCTCAGTGAGTGCTTTGACGGTAAAAGATACCTATGGATACGGTTCCTACTATTTGATTTATTACAAATTGGTGTCCTTAAAAATCCAAGCTTCAATGGAAATGACTTACTCAATTCACTTGAAGAAAAAGGTTTAATCTCATCAACCAATGTTAACTTGCTGTTAGAGATTACATGCTATCAGAAATCAAGAAAGCTATTGATCTTGTATCAAAGTATGTGAGAGACAACAATGTTCAGCAAAGTAATGAACTAACGTTGTCAAAATATCGGAAGCGGCTGTTTAAAGCTATTTTAGACATTGACCAAGATTCATTCAGAAAAGTTACTGCTTACTATGAATTGGCAAAATATGACTTTCCAAATGTATGGGATGCAGTACTATATCTGGAGAGTGAGGAAAAATTAGCAGATGATCCAGAAAAAATAAGAAGGTTTGCAAATCGTCTTGGAAAAACACCAAAAAACATACTACTTGATAATGGTATGTAATTTCGATGTTAATTTACAAGCAACAAACAAAAAAAACAAGTAAAAAATATTTTTCAGGAGGAAAATACATCTTTAAATATTTATTGAACAATCATGTTTTGATAATTTTTATTTCAATCATAGCTTGACAGTATGTAAATTTAGGGCATTTTCTTAGATGATCACAAATTAGGTGATCCGCAGTTCTTTAAGTACAATGGTAAAATGATCTGGTGATGTCATCAGTTAGTTCTGTGTGGCTAGAAATATGTACTTCACTGTAAATATGTAAATATGGCCACGGTTTCTGACCTGTTATACCATACAGTATTACCGGTACAACATATTTTTAGTGTCAAAGTTAATATTTTTGACAATAAGACTCTCACTTTGATCTCTTTAGCTAACAGAGAAGCGGATGAAAAAGATGGCACGTCATTGAATCATCAGAGCCAACCAAGTGAAAGTAAGTTAGAAAAAGATTTTAATAAGATTATTGGCAGGATGATGAGAAGATATGATAATGACAAAGAAGTTGGTGGACGCTCGCTAACATTTTTGGATCTGCAAAGCAGAAAGAAAACAATGCTAATTATACTGACTTCATTAAATATCATTGGAAACTTGCTTTTCTTCCTTATAGATATTTCGAAGGATGACTTTAACCTGCTCATTTTGGATTTTGCACAATATTACGATGAACGCAAACTCTTTAACAGACTACAAGTTCTATTTATAGAAATGATAGACGACGTTGAAGAGTTGAAAAGGGTTACAAGTACAACCGAGCTGTTAGCTCTTTTAGATGGTTGTGGGTTAATAAGTCGAACAAACCTTTCTCTTTTGTATGACACACTAAAAATAACTAGACAATTTGGCTTTGAGTCTACAATCACAGAAAAGCTTCCTGCTTTTAAGGATATCGAGAACCGTAAGGTAACAACATTTTCACCACACACAATAGAGATGTATAATCTGGGAAAAAGTCTTAGTGACCCTAAAATCAAAACTCTTGATCAACGATACAACTACCCTGTCCTAAAGAGGTATACAGACAGTTGGGATCTGATTTTAGATTTTGTTCCTCGAGGTTTGCTGAATAAAGACAAAATAGGTGAGGTTAAGGCACTGTTGGGAAGATAAGAATAAACCTCGCGGTTACCATTAGTGTAATTGATATAGCTAGGTATAAAGCAATGTAATGTAATAATAAAAAAATACCTATTATTCAATAAAAAAATATAGTTATTTAAGAAACACTAATATTTACAAGCTGGCCTTTGCAGCTGATTTAAAGCAACTACTTTTTTTTCTATTTTTATCATCATTTCTTTGTGAATGAATTGTATAGTTGTGTAATTATTTCCTAATTTTAATTAATTTTAGTAGATTAGGACTGAAATTCCACAACTTCATTTGCGAATGTGAACTAGTGAGTTTACAAAATGTCATTTTACATTTTATCAACTTGGTTTAAAACTTAAAAACCCTTCGGAAATATCACTTAAAAACCAGATGAATATAATTTAACATTTTAATTCATTTTTATTTTTTGTGTACTCTTTTTGGAAATAAATGTTATGTAGTTATGATGGTTGTCTATTATGTCGTATATTATATACACTTTGGAATTGGTGACGCGCAGCTTGTACCACATCCAACTGAGCGTGTAATACCAGAGTGAAAACTCGTCCCTGGTAATACACACAATTTCCAGGTATAACACTCTTTGTTTGATTCGTCGTAACCGCAAAATAGAGATTCCGGTAGAATAATTTCTCTGTTGCTGCTGTCCGCGTCAAATCGATAACTAAACTAAAAAACAGTGCAAGTTTTCAAACTGAATATGAACAGCAGTTTTACAATTTACATCATGCTGCAAACAAAATATTGACATTTATACTTACGGCTTGTATGCCTTTGTTTGACGAAAAAGCAGTTATTCTGTTGGAACTCATTGAATTGGCCTGTGAGGATACAAAAACATACATATCAGTATTTAATACAATAGCATGTTAAACAGAAAAAAAAGAATTTTGCAATAGTGAATGAATATGCTAAACTACAGGCCTAACGAAAGAGATGAAAATTCAACTTTATACAATTTAGATGGTCACGATGACCTCTCGACATTTGATGGGCCAAAATTATTCCTAAATTCATCTAGAACTCATACCATCCATACATAAAAAAGAAGGGGTAACGATTTATTCTGAGGAGCATGCCTATAGTGGATTTGAAATAAGTGTATTAACATTAAAATTATATTTATAATTGTGAAAGCCTCTGTTTGACGTGTATTTCTAATATTATTTCACATTTAGGGTATGAAGAACAAAAAGTAATTGCGCGATACACCTGTACTTTAAATTGATTAGAAATTGATTTTGACCAGTTTCGCACGTAACCGACTTTAAATTATTGTAGTGTACACTACGCCAGAATTATGATATAAGAAATTGACGCTTGATATGAAGTATACTTTAACATGATATAGGCCTAAACATTTCTTGTTATAATTGCACAAAATCACGCGTAGTTTACGCTACGCAATATTATCATAAACAATTGTGTAACATCAGATACATAATATCTATATAATATGGTAAGGACGTGTGATGCAGTGTGTCGAATCCAACTCTCACCGCATTGCTTGTATTCGTATGCAAGACACTTTATTTACGTTTCCTCTCTCCGTCCAAGGTGTATAAAATGGGTACCCGGTTGTTAGATCAACTAGCTGCATTATGGGAGTAGGCCCTATACAGTATGTTCCCATTCGTGTTTGATAAAAATGACCGGGGTAATAATGTGAAGCGCTTATTATTTATGTTGGCTGAGTACCAAGTACTGCTTTTAACGTTTTAAAGAACTGCAAAGAACAAAACACAATGCATATAATACAAAGCAAACTTGGGAAGAAAGAAAGTTCATTGCGTATCACTTGAAAAGAATTTTGAATATGAATTGGAAATTTTAATATAACGTAATGTTCCATTTATAGCCTTACATTCGCTGCGTTGCATATAATAGTCAATGGATTGAGTCACACCTATATATCGATCAAGCGCCATATTGGTTGTGTTTGAGTGAAACTGGTAGCTGACCCTAATATATTTGTTTATCACGTCCTTTATTTAGGTGAAGACCACCAAGTGATTTGGTAAGTGTTAATATTAACGAGAATCTAGTATTTGACTTGTTGATTATATTCGAGGATTAAGATCACAATTTTTGCTTTTCGGGAAGAGGAAATAAGATCGAAAGATCAGGTATATGGCCTACTAAAATTGCTCTTTGTCCGGATATGGAATTTCAGGTTTTGATTTAGAAACGATAACCACGAAATAGTGGTAATTTCAGTCCCTGTGATAATTAATTGAGATAGAAAGCAAGGCCAAAAAGGAGAGATTGGAATGGGCACCTTTCTATTATTATATTGAATAATGTGTATATTTTACTATGACTCACCCTATACAGTATATTTAAAATAGCACCGTGAATGGCACTCTAAACAGCAAAGATAAATGCAGGACTAACAACGTGTTTGATTGTCTATTCTATGCAAATTGTAAATACTGTATATTTATATAATCTGGTTGAGGTATATGGCCTTTGTTTTTGACCAAAAAAACTTAAATATTATTTTGACCAACTGGAGATGTTTGCCCATCTTCCTATTATAATGAATTGTAGATAAAGGTAAAAAAACTCATTTTGAAAATCCTACGATGATGACGAAAACTGCATTGTCGACCACAAGATGGTTTCCTTCTTTTTAATTCTCCAATGTGCATTGCCACAGGGATGATTGTGTTGAGTATGAAACAGAAGATCATAACATATTTATATAGACCTGGTTGTTGATCCTTCCTGATCAATGATCATGCACATCTTTTTATTTGTTAATCTATTTCCCTACTACTAGCTACGAAATATTACTAGTATTTCATATTAATCAACAGATTCCTAAGTGGTTAGCGGCTTGAAACTGAAATCATGGCAAGTCATTATGATAAAGAAAACATCTACTTTTTCCGAATTTCTTATTTGCTACACGAGGAAGGTACAAAGGCAATGAGAAGTTTTTTCCTTAAAGCAGCTGGTGGCCTAGAACCGGAAGAATTTAACAATTATGTAGTGGAAAAGTTTGTAAATGAAGAGACCTGTAGACAGAAGCTAAGAGTATTTCAGGACCAATCCGAATCGTTATTCCCAAAAGGAGGAGCTGATATAAACAAGCTTGATATTAGTTTATTATTTACGTTGATAAAGCATTCATTTGAAGGTAAAGGTATCAACAAATCTGACTGGACAGGTAAGACTACGCCTGGTGATCCAAAATTAGCGAACATTATTCTCCTCACTATATTCAGAAACAATTTCGCACACTCGTATTCCTCCCGTATGACTCAAGATGACTTCACGACTGAATGGAGTAAATTGTCAAAAATCCTGCAAGAATTAGGAGTTGACAAACAGGAGATTGACTTGTGCGCTAATAAGCAGTTTGATAACACTGACATACAGAAGATCGAATGTCTATATCTCGGTAAGTATGTCAATTAATTGTCCAAAACATGTCAGTGTTAAATTGTTCAGAATATACAATTTAATAGAATTTTACATTGTTTACGAGCAAAAATGCAACACATTTGACAAACAGTGGAGAAAATACGATGTTTTTATGCAATATGTAATATTAACCATTGAGACGCTCTTTTAACCCATGACTGAAAAAGTGAAATAAATTCGGTACTAGCTACATACACTAATACAGGTAACCATAGCATGTATAAACAGGACAAATGTTATACAAGACAATTACATTACTTGTTTAAATATGTACGTTTAATTAAATTATTAATTTTAACTATTAAATTATTATTTATAGTAATTTTATTTTTATCGTGACATTAATTATGGACTTTGATTTATCAAAACATCAACACACAATTAATTACATGTTAATCAGTCATTAAACATAATATAAGATCCTCAGTTTTGCAAATCAAGATATCAAAGGCGAATTCAAACGTTTTTGTTTTAAGGTCACTTGCCCATATCATTTTCATTTACATAAACTTTCTACCGAAACTCCATGTCAATTTTGTTTCCATTTGGCTAACATTCGTTGCTGCTGATTAAAATTAAAATGTATATTAATTATTGATTATATATGGTTCAACTCCCCTAAAACTAACATGATTATTTTTCGTGTTTATCTGGTCCCAACCTATAGATAGATGGCATTCATTCATTGATCCATATGTGGCTTCTCTTTGTGACTGGAAATATTTGCTCAAATAATTATAATTATAACTTTGATATAACACCGAAATTCATACATAATATATTCTATTTTTTTCTATATTTTTCATCTCATTCATAGAAATTTCATACGATGATTACAGAAAGTTTATTACGGACTTTGAGCAGTGGTATGGTCAACGTGAACTCCTTAACCGACTACAAGTTCTCTTACTAGAACATTTTCCAAAGGATGAAGCATTACAAACGGTTCCCGGTACACTCGAACTGTTACGTCTTTTAACTGATAAAGGACTACTGAATCGAACAAATCATTCGGTTCTGTATGATGCAATAAAAGTAACTGAACAATTTGGCTTTAAGCCAAAAATTATAGAGAAGCTTCCCGCTTTCAAAGATATCAAAAACCGTAAGGTAGTAACATTTTCAGAGCACACTTTAGCTATTTTTGATTTGGGCAAGTATCTTAATGCTGCGAAAATAAAGAAACTTGATGGACGATATAACTTCCCTGTCCTTAAAAAATACCCCGACAGCTGGAGTCTGATTTTAGATTTTGTTCCTCGAGGGTTGCTGGATAAAGATAAAATGGATGAGGTAAATGAAATGTTAGAAGAAAGATAAGAATAAACAATGGATGTGACCTTGCGATTACCACAAGTGTAATTGAAATAACTATGTATAAAACAATGTATTTAATAATACAAAGAAACATTAATCTAGATGTAGGAAAGACTTCACTAGTATATTGCAGAGTGATTAATTTGTTTCTATATTCTATTTGTTGTTGGAAATGTAATCGCGTATAATCATTTTTTCTTTGGTGAATTGCTTAATTTTAATTAGGTAGTAGTTTTATTTTAGTATAAGTTTAAGATACTTTAAGAATTAAATACCACCACTTCATTTTTAATGAACTGGTGAGGTTACGAAATTTCATCATTTTATTTTTAAGAAACTTAGATTTAAGAAACAAACCGTTGGGATATGTTAATTGAAGACTACGTGAATATTAATTAAATTAAATAATTCACATTTCAATTCTATGTTAATGTACTCTCATTCTTTTTGGAATAAAATTGTTGTAATTATGATTGTTGTCAATTTTGTATATATAATATACGAGCTCTGCAAATGGCGACACGCCACTGTACAACAGGAACTCTGACCAGAGTAGGGTAGGAAGGAGGGGTTACCGTGCACCCCCATGATGTATTTTTTTAATGTACATTTTTGTAATCCTGAATATATGTAATTAACATTTTTTGATGTTCCCAAGACGAAATATTGTCCCATGGGGGTTTTTGGGGGCCATTTTGGTGGCCATCTTGGATTTATCAAAATCATAAATATAGACGGTACTTGACAAAGACTGATCGTAGAGGTCTGATTTTGGTCTTAAATTGTTCAGAATATGCACATTTCTATGTACTATAATGAAAAGTTTTTGTTCAAAATGGCCGTAAATGCCACTTTTGACCTTTGACCTTGTTTTTACATAAGGGTCATATCTTGGTAACCCCTGGTCATAAAGATTTTATTTTTGTCTTAAATTGTTCAGAATATCCATATTTATATTCGCTTTAATGGAACATATTTTTGAAATTTGACGGGAAATATCATTTTTGACCTTTGACATTATTGCATAACGATTTTCGCAATAATTTAGGTTATTTTTGTATTCGACCTATATCTTGACAACGAGTGATCATAGAGGTTTGATTTTGGTCTTATATTGTTCAGAATATGCACTTTCCTATGTACTATAATAAAACATTTTCATACAAAATGACCGGAAATACGATTTTTGACCTTTGACCTCGTTTTAACATAAGGGTCATATCTCGGTAACCAATGGTCATAACGATTTTATTTTTGTTTTAAATTGTTCGGAGTATCCATATTTATATTAGCTTTAATGAAACATATTTTTGAAATTTGATGGAAAATATCACTTTTGACATTATTTCCACCCGAGGGTCATATCTCGGTAACCCCTGGTCATAAAGACTTTATTTTTGTCATAAATTGTTCAGAATATCCATATTTATATAACATTTAATGAAATACAACTTTTGACCTTATTTTCACTTGAGGGCCATATCTCGGTAACAATTTTTTTTTTGTCTTAGATTGTTCAAAACATACATATTTCTATCCACTCTAATGAATATTTTTTTAAAACAATGATCATAAATGTTACTATCAATTGTCACATTTAACACCCTCCACAGAATTCTCATACAGTAAGATTTTTTTCTGTTTTAAAGTAAAAATAAATTTAAAAGATGTAAATAAAATAACAACATGCTGAGAAGAAAAAGGGAAAATTACAGACTTTATAAAAAACTTTTGAATATACATGCTATCCACTCTAATGAGGATTTATCCTCAAAAACTGACAATAAATGTCATTTTTTACCTTTGATCCCTATTTAAATATAATTTACATATAATGCGAGAATTCTTAACAATTCTCAAATTAGAAAAAAGTATCTGATAAATAATAAAAAAAAAGTCTGATAACGCGTTTCATTACATAATTATTCATAATTAAATGTGGCTACTTTTAGGTCTGCAAACAACATTTATCCAATAGAATGTGTTTATTGTCCAATTGGAAGAGAGAATAACAAAATTAATGTCAACATCTTCATAATCTTAATTTATTTTGGAAACAGTACTGATAGACGGCTACAAAAATACATTCTAATCAAATTCTATTCTTCATTAAATAATGGAAAATTTAGGGAAAGAAAAGGGGATAATTGTATTTTACACGTGGATGGTATTCTTGACATAACACTCGATCTGAGGACAGGTACCTTCCACCCATATACACCAAACCAAACAATACGCCATTATGTACACAGTGAAAGTAATCATCGGCCATCAATTACGCAATATACCAATAGCAATAAATAAACGACTCTCAAACATCTCATCCGATGAAAATTCGTTTAATGCAGCAATACCTCAGTACCAAGAAGCACTTAGAAATAATGGATATGAACATGAGCTACACCTGAACAAGCAACCAAAAAGAAAACCCGAAACAGAAACATCATTTGGTTCAATCCTCCGTACAGCAAGAACGTAAAGACCAATATCGGACCCAAATTTTTACATTTAGTGGATGAGTGTTTCTCACAAGGCCATAATCTCCGAAAGACTTTTAATGTTGGCATTGATTGCTGGTGGTATCTACAATATCTAAGGTTACGCACGGTATACTTGTGGTCGAACTTTAGAGGGTCTGCCAGGGCCAAGGCAGAGTACAGATAGTTTGTAATAGAGGTCATTTGGTATTCCTTACAATGTGCTAAATCATATAACATTGGTTGCTGGTGGTATCTACAATATCTAAGCTAGGCTAGTTGGGAGAAGGGGGTTGTTAGTCGAACTTTAGAGGGGTCTGCCAGGGCCAAGGCAGTGTACAGATAGTCTGTAATAGGTCATTTGGTATTTCTTACAATGTGCTAAATCATATAACATTGGCTGCTGGTGGTATCTACAATATCTAATCTAGACCATTTGTGGGAAGGGGGGTCTCTAGTCGAACTTTAGGGTGTCTGGCACTTGCGGTGCAGCAGACAATTAGTCTGTCGTTACCCATTTAGTATTGTATGAACACAACTTGTTCATTTGGCATTAATTTTGAGTGGTATCTCACTCAGCTATGCTATCACCATTTGTAGGCCCTCCCTCGGGGGGTCTGGTGGGCCTATTGCAGAGGACAAAATGTTTGGTGATATGATTTTGGTATATAGGATGCAAATGGGCATCCCATGGTGGTGAAATTAGGTGGTATCTCTCTCATCTAATTGGTGCCGATTCGTTAGCACCTTTCGTGTCCCCCGGTATAGACGCAGCAGGGGGTACCCGGCAGACTTCCATTTACATTGACTTCAAGTGACCTCCAATTAACACACTTAAATAGTCAGATATTGGTACCTAGCTCATCTAACCGAATGTATCTGCGCTGCCTTTTACTGAGTATTCAGTACAGTAATACAATAAATACTAAGCGGTCAGAAGATGCTACTAATCAATCAATCAATCATTCGATTGATATAGCGCCATTCCAACAGTCTTTGCTCATGGTGCTACCAAAAATATCAGAAAATGTGAGTTTTGAGTAGTGACTTAAAGGTGCTCAATAATGATGTTTGTTTAATTTTCAAAGATAGGCGGTTCCAGAACCTACTGTAGCGTCCAGCAATACTGAAAGTCCGATCTCCCCAACTATGTTTGCGCCTCTGAATGTCCAGTAGTACCTGATGACTAGATCTTAGTTCTCACTTTCTCTTATTGATTGTCGATCATTCTGAGAGGTACTTGAGAGCGCAACTATTTATGCATCGGAGCACCAGCAGGATCTTAAATTGAACACGCAACTCCACTCCAAATATGATCGCCTCGGTCTTTTCATTAAGCTTGAGGAAGTTTAAGCCCATCCATGTCCTAATCTCAGGGGCTTGACAGAAACATAAATTTGTATATCATGAAGTTGACCAGGAATATGTCCTCTATACATTTGACCTTAGAGGGTTAGATGAAGGCACTTCCTCTTATTTGGAAATTTCCTGATGTAGGGCGTGCCAAACTGTCATTTAATCATTAAAACAAGATATCACACTAGTATGAATGAACTACAAGGGCATGGTGACAGGACAGTCTGGTCATGCAGTCCTATTCTTTAAGCCCATCTTATTGATCTAGTTGAGAAAACGACCATGGAGTTGAAAGAGTATGAAGATGATGAACAAGAAATTGAATTTGAGGTGGAGGATGACTGAACATCTATTGCAGTAACTTGATAAATGGGTTTTGAATAAGTAGTAGTTATGTAGACCTACATATACATAGTTTTATTTTGAAAACAGAAACATTCTTACTATATAAGAATTCTGTGAAAATTGAGGTCCTCATTCCTGGATATTCTGAACAATTTATGACAAAAATAAAGTCTTTATGACCAGGGGTTACCGAGATATGACCCTCGGGTGGAAACAAGGTAAAAGGTCAAAAGTTGTATTTCCTGCCAACTTTCAAAAATGTGTTTCATTAAATCTTATATAAATATGGATATTCTGAACAATTTATGACAAAAATAAAGTCTTTATGACCAGGGGTTACCGAGATATGACCCTCGGGTGGAAATAATGTCAAAGGTCAAAAGTGATATTTTCCATCAAATTTCCAAAAATAAGTTTCATTAAAGCTAATATAAATATGGATACTCCGAACAATTTAAAACAAAAATAAAATCGTTATGACCATTGGTTACCGAAATATGACCCTTATGTAAAAACGAGGTCAAATGTCAAAAGTCGTATTTCCGGTCATTTTGTATGAAAATGTTTTATTACAGTACATAGGAAAGTGCATATTCTCAACAAAATAAGACCAAAATCAAACCTCTATGATCACTCGTTGTCAAGATATAGGTCGAATACAAAAATAACCTAAATTATTGCGAAAATCGTTATGCAATAATGTCAAAGGTCAAAAATGATATTTCCCGTCAAATTTCAAAAATATGTTCCATTAAAGCGAATATAAATATGGATATTCTGAACAATTTAAGACAAAAATAAAATCTTTATGACCAGGGGTTACCAAGATATGACCCTTATGTAAAAACAAGGTCAAAGGTCAAAAGTGGTATTTACGGCCATTTTGAACAAAAACTTTTCATTATAGTACATAGAAATGTGCAGTGTAAACAGGCTTATACAAGCTAAAGTGTCCGGTCAAATGTTTTCTTTGTTGCTGCTGTTGTCAAATCAAGGTAACTATCAAGTTTTCAAAATCAACTGGAACAGTAATTACAATTTACATCATGCATTCCAAACAAAATATTGAGAAGTATACTTGCAGTTTGCATGCCTTTGTTCGACATAGTAGGTGCAGTTATTCTTTTTGGGCTCATGCCTCTTACTTGCTCCTAGTAAATTATGTACATAAACTTGCCAAATAAATAGTATTCTGTTTAAGGCTACCCTGTTCGTCTAGAGGGAAGAAGACCAATGAACTATGTTGACTGCATTGCAAGGGACAGCAGCTTGATTCATATCCTACCTAATCGGGTGATAACACTGTGAACTCTACCTCGAATGCGTCTTCTTGATGATGTTGGCGATTATTATTATTATTATACAGATACTGTAAGTAGACATTACAAAACATACATATTACAGTATTACAAGAACACAATGACATAAGACAAAAATAATGTTGTCACTTGTTTGTCCAATTTATTAGTACAAAATTACAACAATTAATTAAATATTATTGAGTAAAAAAATATGTCCATTGAACAAAACAACATTTGTGCTGAATAATGTATTGAGGTTAAGAATTACATGCGAGTTGTTTTAATTAGTAAAACATTGATTACTTATTTGTTTACCTTAACTGTGTATTAAGTGATTATATTGCGTAGTTTACTTTAAATGTTTTTTCTTTTTAATAACTTTGATTTCGCAATCCATTTATTTATGAGATTTGATTCTTCCGCACGAACGCCTATGACAGAGGGAATGTCTCTTGAATCTGAACCTCTGCAGAGAAATAAATATATTAAATTAATGTATTAATAGTTGTCCTCAGTTTAACTGGAGACAAAAAGTGAAATTTGGATAGACTCTCTTCAAACCCACTAGAGCTAATAGTGCAGTGCCTACCATGTTCAATGCACCGGGTTCTATTAGTTTCAATACTGTATTGTTACTGTTTGATTAAGTGAGATGGTGATATGGAATAATAAAAAATTTTCACTCAATTATCACTTGGGAGATATGTAAATGTCAAGGGAGGATTCAGGAGCAGCGCGAGAATTGCGCGTTCCCTTTTGACGGTGAAAATAAAATTATTAACTACTTGACAGACTATTAATATCACATGTTAGCGCTCTCCCGTTTGAAAAATCCTGGATCAGCCCCTGGATGACACTGTATTAAGGATTAATTATTATTAATGGTATTTTTGTATTTTCTCATTATAAATTATCATTCTTTTTATTGTATTGCTTTACCATTGATAGAAACTAATAAATGTTGAATAGATCATTCCCGCTCACTTACCTCATATCGTAATGATGGGCACCGCCTTTAACAATGAAAGACACTAGGGTGTCTGATATATTAGAAAGCACGCCACCACCTCTCCATGGATCAAGCTCACCGTTTGAAAATATTATATTGCTTGCTGATTTTATATCTAAAGTGAAGAATGAATAAATTTAGTGAACAAGAATTGGTAGAATTAATTATTATTCAATTTTTATTTCTTTACCTTTTCATTAATATAGGAAACCTTTTCGGCGACCCATGACCTATGCATATTGTGTCATTAGTTGTTTGGACCTAGAATCTAACAAAACTATGAATGCTGAAGCATGTCCCAATGTGCGCAGATGTGCACAACGAATTACCATGGAATAATTAATTCCTAGGTCATAGGTCACCCAAAAAATTTAAATCTGTCCTAAAACTGGTCCACTCTTAAGCCAACCTAAAAGATTTCCTGGAAATTTTATTTTTCAGAATGTATTTTATATAACATAATGTGACCAAATTGAATGCTAAAAAAGTTTAAATTTCTCATGGAAAGTTTGATATTGAGAGTGTGACTGTAGTATTATATACCTTCTCCCCACACACTAATATCAAGCCAGTCATTTCTTGGTTTTACATTCCATGTCTTCTGGCAATACTCATCCCTCATCTTCAATGTAAAAGGAAGTGACGGGAACATGTCTGTCTGTCCGTTGGACCCCTTTGGTAAGATCAATTCAGTACAAGCCTGAAAAAATTAATTTTTAATCTAATAAGTTTGAAGAAATAATCATCATACTACAAGAAATGTGACACATTGGTAAAAGCATCAAACTTGTATGTGAGAAAGAATAAGATCAAGTCAGTGCAATCACGGTTTATCCAATTAGTTCTACAGACTTGTGTAAAGTTAAAGCTAGTGCCATTCCAACAATCATTTCTCATGGTGCTGTGGACTTAGAAGTGGCGTAACAGCTATGAGCACTCACTGGCTAAACCCAAGGGCCCCATAGCTTAAGGGGCCCTAGAGAATGAACAACCCAATGCAACTACCCAGCGTCAGAGGGCCCCTTAGGAGTGCCCAACCAGAACTTGAACTTTTTATACTTCTCTCCTAAGGGTCACCGTCATGTCAGAGTGCTGCCAATTCAAACACTCTCTCGTCTAAACAGAATCTAGAAATGTTTGCTTTTAGCTAGCTACTGTGATTTAGAACATCTGAGGTTACTTTACCTGGTAATCCCATGCTAATCCGTCGTTGCCAGTACCACAACCAGTAGGATCCGCACATTCAATAAATTCAGTGAAAATGTCAAAACATTTCAAGCTGCCTCCCGTGCCATTGTAAAACAAACCTACAAAAATTAAATTTGATCTACAGTAATCCTTCAACTAAGAATTAATGTAAAACTCAACTTCAACTTTTAAACATTAAACATCCTTCATTCAAAACAGTGTATTATTGAATTTCAAAATCAAAAGGCAAATTACAAATTACTGCTGCATTAGTTACTGGATCTCAATGAAGATACAAATAAAATAAGAAAAAAATTAAATTAAAACAATATGAAGTAAAACATCCAGAGAGAAATTGCAGAGCTTTCCGGTAACACTACCCCTTCCTCAGTGCATATTGGTTTTGTATACAAGTATATGAAATGTGATATTACCTGCAGCTTCAGCCAGGCCTTGTAACGGATCAGCAGCAGCTAAAATCATTTTACATGCATACTGAAAAGGAATTATCATATAGTATTTATAAAATTGTAATATAAAATGAATATCTATTCAAATTGTGGCTAGGTTAGTATGTGGTACCCACTGTCCTCTTATTCTAGAGAGCTTGGTTGTAGAACTAAATATTTATAAGGCCTCCAAGACTACATGGTCATGTATAGATTGTCTGTTACAGTAATACTTACGTTAACTGGATAGCCTGGTAATGGAGCCAAGAAGTGTGTAGGGTATGGGTAGTCCATCATAGCTAGGCTGGTGAATGAGTTGCGTACCCAGCCTTTAAGATGCGTTGCTTGAGCTGCAGTGAGTGGTTTACATAATCTAAATGTTTCAGTGATTGTCTTAAGACCTGAAATAATAAAGCAAAATAGTCATATGATATTTTTATTGAGGGACTATATATTTTTAAGAAACAAAGCTGAGTGAGTTGCTGCACGAAAATGACTGGGTCCTCAGGATTTCAGTGGATTTTGTAAGTCTAATGACAGGGATACGAAAATTACTTCAAATGACATTGGGGATCAATAACGTTTACGATCCTCGAAACAATAGTCATGTGATGCCATTTCGACCAATCACATTCACATTTTTACATATAGGCTATATATAATATATGTTTATATTTCACCATTTCATAGTTAATTTGTACATACCTTGATCACCCATTTGCACAAGACTATCCAGCTTACTAAAAGCAGTCATGACTGTTTTAGGACACATTGGGTCAGCCTTCTCAAAGTCCTGTACAAAAAAAACATTAGATAGATATGTAGAAATGATATACTAGATAGTTAGTGCTGTACACATTCCAGTATAAGCTCACTTTAAAGTAGTGGGCTTATGTATGGTATAAAAAAAAAATACAGCACAGACTAAACAGAAAACATAAGCAACAATAGTAAAAAATATTTTTTTTTCTTTTTCTAAATTACCTTCAAAGTAAGCAGCAGGCTTATACAACATCGGAGTACAGTAATACTTCATCAAAACATTTGAGTCTTAATTAAATGTTTAAAGCTCTGTCCACACTATCAAAAGTGTGATGTGCCCAAATATGGCAGTGATATGACATCATCATGTCCATATATGGGCACATCACATAAAGTTTGAGAGTGCCGACAGAGCCCAACAGTTGGTCTAGATGTAATGTTACTACCTTTGTCACATCTGCAAAGAACTCAGTTCGATCTCCCTTGCCAGCAATCAGATAAATAGGAGCACTTGCTGCTAATGCTCCATCTATTACATTTGGGTATTTGAATCTCATGTAAGCAGCTAGCATTCCTCCATAGCTGCAGACAAAAGAAAATAACATATCAATAACTATGATAATAATTCATTACAAATATTTAACTAATTAAAACACACTTTAGTAACATTTATAATATAATATTATCATTATCCCATGTGAAGACTTTTAATACTGGATTACACAACATCACTTTTTGGCGGATTTTATATCTAGACAACAACCAACAACACAATACACATAGGACTTGGGTCAGAGGTCATCATATATCAAAGACTCAACTATTGATTACATTATTGACTAATGAATTACCTTGTTGGTCAATACATTTTATTAGGTGGTAAATTTGTTATGAAAAATGGTGCAGAGAATGTAAGTTTCATGCAGCATATCTTTATACTTTATACCTTCCGCCAAATGCAATGACCTGTGTATTCTGAACCGATAAATCTTCTTTTAAATGTTTGATCATAATGGCGTAGTCAGCCATCGCTTGTTCCAACGTCAATAAACTGATTTTCTCTGGTGTGAACGAGTCCTTTCCAAAAGGCAGTGACGACCCATAAAATCTCTACAATAAAGAAAATTCTTTACATGTTAACAGACAAATAGCAAATCCCCCAGCAACAGTAATAATACAGATAAAATAATGTATACTATGAATGGTATTATGCACTTGTCAATTGTATGACCCACTATACTATACTATACGTCATACTTTTGAATACCATGACGCACCCGTGCGTCAAAAAGGTGACTTACCTTTAGGTGACCATGACGCACCCATTCTGACGCACTGTGACCATGTTGTTTATGATATGGTGAGTGGTAAAGTGACGGACATTGACACACCTTGTTCATTGATGTGACGTACCATCTAGGTTTTTTGACGCACCCCTGCGTCAGTAATTATTTGTAAATGACGCACCTCTCCCGGGGGTCGTATAGTGAGTCATACAATTGACAAGTGCATTATTACAGTGGCAATTTTGTTTATAACTTATTCAATCCTGCTTGTTTTTAAGTAGTATACCGAGGTCCTATCTTGGAAAAGTGAAATATCGGAGAATAATTATAATGAAAGCATGGTCAAAAAAGAGATAGCACTTTAAAAAGTTAAAAACATATAAAAATTTAAGGGGTGCGCTATTAAGGCATCAGTATCTACAGTAAACACTGGATATGCAAGTTCTGTAGTTAACAAACTAAAGCCTCTAGGTAGCGTAATACATTTATTCATTATCAGGATGTTTTTTCAAAAAAATCAGAGAGTTGGGAGGTCTGATACAAAAGTTTATAGGGTTTAATTATTTATACACCTTTTTTCATTTTTATATTTTTTTTTTTATATTTTTTTTTTACAAAACATGAATGCCGCAAAAAAAAGGAGATGTTGTTGAAGAATGTTTTTAGCACTAACATGTTCCGCAAATACTATGAGGGCTTTTGATTGGACTGCAAGGTCGTAGACAAGTCCAGAGTTCTGCAGAAAGCCCTCAATAGGTCCCTCATTTCCAGTGTAAAAGAATATTGGTCCATTACTACGATCCCAATATGTATCTGTAAAAAAAGAATAATAAATGACTTATGAGTTGAAATTGAAACAATATAAAACTGCAAACATGTGTCTATTCTGCTGTAGGAATAAACAACTAATTCAATTATATATAAAAAGCTTTAAAAATAAAAATGTATCTTTATTTATTATTTGTTCATTAATCATTATTCACATATAATATTACCTGAAATCAACATATGATATAGGCCTAGGCTTAGCTAGCTAGGCCATAAATAAAATAGACCGGTCCTACAACCGTACATCACCTGCCTTGTCTAGCATGCAATATAGTGTTAAGTGTAGGCCTAGTACTATCACCCTAGTAGGTTTAACCATGGAGGTATATACCTCCATGGTTTAACCTTACTCCATGGTCTCAGCCAGCAGTCACGAGTCAGTCAGGCTGACTAGGCTAGGCCTAACTAAAAGGCCCTAGAGATAAACTTACCATTATACAGGTATTTCTGTTTAAAAGTTTGACTTCCATAACTAGCAAAGTTGAAATGATCTATAGTTTGATCATAGTACTTCGTATCGTAATCGTATGCATGGCTTTCTATTGCATAAAAAGCAATATAAATGATAAATGTTATCGGTTTCATTTTTGTTTGTTTTATCACCTGACAAAACAGATGTATTTCACGTGACTCGATATCTGGAGAAAAAAAAATTAAAAAGGCAGAGCGCCACCTATTTTGAAATAATGTTCCTTCAATCAATCAATCAATCAATCAATCAATCAATCGTTCGATTTATATAGCGCCATTCCAACATTCATTGCTCAAGCCTAGGTCCAGCAACACTGAAAGTCCGATCTCCCCAACTATGTTTGCTCCTTGGAATGTCCAGTAGCACCATGACTAGATCTTAGTTCTCGCTTCCCTTTGGTAAAGAGAGTAATTGGAAAGATGGGCCTACTGTATACTGTATGATTGGTTGGCGTTTTATGATTGGCCAGTAGTTCATTTGGTGGGGAGGGGGGGGGGGAAGCGATTTTTGCCCTTTTGATTGTACGCAGATCAAGTAGAGTACGGTATTAATATATTTTATTATTACCCATATACAGTAGGTTAAAAATCTGTAACTGTACAAAAATCCATATTTTAGATTCTCAAACTTTGAGACTACCGTATATATTATCAGGGATCCCTGATATTATTTATCAATTGTCAAGGTGTGATAATATTTATTTACAAATACCTAATTGAACCAATATATAAACAATATTATTAAAAGTATTGTATGTATGACGATACGCGACGTGTCATTTTGTGTGTGTTGGGTGACTTTCAGCAAAAGTATAAATATGAAAATCGGAAAACTGTACTGGAATCAGCCTACAGTGTCAGATTATACGAGGCTATTGGTACAGTTAACTGTGCGTATAAATTAAAGTTTTCTATAGACACGGTCGGTCCCACCATGTGTGTGTAAATTAGTGTTCTCTTCAGCTCATCAGCATCTTCGTCAGCAAATGTTTTTGCTTTGAATAACTATAATTCAGTTTCCAAGTAAGCCTGGTCTCTACTAAATAATTCGTTGTCAATTTCTAGAAGCAAATCAGTTCCAATATCTGGAGCAACAAACGATGATCTATTTGGACTGAACAATTTCACAATCGGTAACTGGGCTGCACTTTGATTACACTTACTTATCAAAAAGCGTCCTTTGTGATCTGGTGAGCGTGGATCGTCTGCGGAAGACGATTTTTTATTGCCTTTGTAAACTTCGTCAACCGCATTGGAAGGTTTTTCTTCTAAATTTGTTTCTGATGATAGTATTGCATTCAAACTGCTTTTAGACACTTGGAATCTGTTATTTTTAATAGTCTGCTGGTGGTCATTGTCATAAGAAATAATTTCGCGCGCAGTTCGTTCGCAATGAGTTTCTTTTGGGTTAACCGAGCGTGTCGGATTTTTATGATGTTCTGTTGAAGTAGTGATGGCTTCAGTCGTCTTCTCTTTCAATGGGGTTACTGTAAATCTGCCACGCTTACTTGTACTTGGTTCATCAAGAGAACTGGTGTTTTGTGTAGAAGACTCTTTTAAAGGAACTTTAGCGACATTAAACCTTCCAACAGACTGCATCTTGCTGCCAATGTCTTCTTGAACGTGCTCAGTATGAGCACTTCGGTTGATAGCTTCTTCTTCATAGTTCTCCAACTCGTGTATTTGCGCTATTTGGTTGATAAGATCAAAGCCACGCACGGTTGCGTACGCCGAATCTGTGCTGCTTGCCATAGACGAGGACCGGAGTCCAATGAAAGGGCGTCGCTGCTCAATTCGCGCCGCCGCTCCTTCAGTACTGTCCTGTTTGTAAAATCTATTTCCTTCGGTAAGCCATCGCGAATTCGAACCACGGAATGGCGACCGGTGGTACAGCTCTAGTTCATGGAATTCCTAAAAAAAATAACAAACAAATACAAACTAGTATTGTCGTTGTTTACAACCCGTTAACGATTGATAATTCTTCGAACGTCGTACTTACCCTATGGTTTCTTCCGCCTTCGCTATCGTCGTCATCATCACCACCATAGTAATCATAATCATCATTATCAAGATTTGTATCGTGATTTCTGAATCTTTTTTTACCGAAACAAATACAAGAACGAGACGGAGATATCGACTTGAAAAACGAGGATTCTGAATTCTTATGTGGACGACATCCTGTGACAAGGAATCAATGCGTCAATCGAAACAAATTTAAAATGGGATCAGAGAACGGTGGTATGAAAAACATGGTTTGAGAGAAAGGCGAAAGTGAGTTACTTGTGATCTTACCCCTAACGAGTCCCGTTGTCATACCCATGGCTACAGCTACTACAAAACCTGAGAAAGCATACCAAGTGTACGAAAACAACAAGTGCCAAATATGGTCTTCTTTCCTGAAAGTATAACCTGTATCATAAATACGTTGTGTACGCGCGCGTAAAAAAGGTGTATTACTATAATACTTATCACCGTTTGAACGCGCATGCCCAAAGCATGGAGGTAAAAATGACGCAGTGTATCTGAGGATTCTCGACTTTTTAAAAAACGGTAAACTAAAGATACAATGAAAAGTCAAATAATTATAGCCTTTCTTTCTCTTACTAATTAGTAAATTAGTTTTGGGGTTTCCCATTCTGATCTATACCTACGTATCATCAGAAACGCCTCGTGCGTATATTAAGGTGCCATTTCTAGTGCTGTTGCAGCCTCCAAGTTGTAGGTGAGGCAGGGTGTTAACATCCATCTTGCTACCGTATATGTAACTCCAGATGTTGACAGCAATGGAGAATACACAACCAACAGATGCTGCCTAGATATAAAAATAACTGAATATCAATTATCTTTTATTTTTTTGTGCGAATGTATTCAGCGTTTATTTGAAACGTGCGCGTAACGGCCAATTTACACAGACGAGCGCGGTAACGGTAAGCCGAAAACTGTGTAGGTTGTCCCACGTAGAATTTGTATCTATCCTAAGCGGAAACCGTCCGTCTGCTCCGCGCTTTAATTGTGTAATTGGTCATAAGGAATAACAGATTCTATTTTTTTATTACCGTTACCGCTCGTCTGTGTAAATTGGCCTTTAGATGTTTATTGTATGCGAAAAGAGTTTAAACCTACCACACCGTCTACTCGAGAGAAGAAAATACCCAGTGTAAACAACCCAAGAAGAGGTCCACCAAGCAAGCCAGGAATACTTAATGCTAACTGGTAGAGAAAAATAATTCGGTGACAATAAAATAATTAATGTTATAGAAATAATAAATTACTTGGATTGCATATGGTTGTGATAAAATAATGAGAAGAGTGACTTGTCGCAAGAAAGTTGGTGACGCCAATAAAATAGACGACGTTTTTTTCAAAATTAAACTTAAGCTTCTGTGATTTATTGTAACAACGACGATACAACTTAACTACTAGGAGTACATTATTAAATGTTAACCATATGCCTACTTACTTGCTCAGCCTGGTTACCATTCATGATCAACGGAACAAAGGTTACAGTGAGACCAAAACAGACAACTGAAAAAAAGGAATTTTAATTTAAAAATGGCTGAATGGTTGATATCATCCACTATAGTTAACCAAAGCATGCCTTTAACTTAGGCCCTGTAATTGATATGCAGTATGTTTTATTTTTCACGCTTGGCACATTAAAACATGATTTTGCCACTGATGAAGACCTTTTCAAATCACTTACCCGTAACTTTAAGCAACTTAAGATACACAGAATCCCGTATTTTGCTAAACGTAGTCTTAATAACGTCTTCACCTAAAACCGTTGACATTGAATGCACGGCCGATGCTGTAAAGCTAAAAATAACACTTTTCAAAATACAGTAGTTAAAAAAGTGAAAGCTCTGTGATGTGTGTGACGGAATGAGTCCAAATGTTGGTGTGAAACACGCTGGGTGTGATGCATTCGAGCGTCTCATGTGATAGTCGAAATGAATATTATAGCGTTGATGCAAAATGGTAAACAAGCTCTGTGACGTATGAGTGACGCGTCTCATGTGTTCTAGTCTGAACACAATACGTGAAACAAGCTCGGTGACGTGTAAGTGACGCGTCTCATGCGTTGGAATGAGTCGTCCTAAGCGTTGATAAAAAAAACACGCGTTTTGTGATGTATTCGAGCATCTCATGTGTTAGAATGAGTCGTCCTAAGCGTTGATAAAGAAGCACGCTGTGTGATGCATTCGAGCGTCTCATGTGCTCTAGATAGTAGTCGAAATGAATATTAAAGCGTTGATGCAAATGGTAAACAAGCACTGTGACGTATACGTGACGCGTCTCATGTGTTCTAGTCTGAATGAGAAGTGTTGATGTAAACGTGAAACAAGCTCTCTCCCTGACGTGTACGTGACGGGAAATTCGTGACGCGTCTCATGGTTTGAAATGAGTCGTCCTAAGCGTTGAAAAAGAAACACGCTGTGTGATGTATTGGAGAATCTCATGTGTTCCAGATAGACGAAATGAAACAAGCTGTATGACGTGACGTATGCGTGATGCGTCTCATGTGTTCTAGTCAGAACGAGCCCTAAGCGTTAATTTAAACGTAAAACATTAAGCTTCCTTGATGACATGTTGCGCTTCATGCGTTCTAGTCGAAATGACTCCTAGAGTTTGATACAAACGTGAAGCAAGCGCCTTGAGCACTTTGTGGATATGCGCGCTCTATAAATCTTATTATTATTATTATTTATTATTATGTATGAATGTGATGCGCCTCGTGTGTTCTCTTGAATAATGTGTACCTCATTGACGAACTGAAAATGACAGCCAAGAAGAAACCAGGCATCCCAGGATGATGTTTCAAGCCATGGGTTACTGTGTATGGCAGTATCTATAAAATAACCAACCATAACACAGAATTTAATCAATACATTTTCAAATAAATGAAGTATAACTGCAGGGTCACTTTATTACTCAATTCAAGCCCATAAGTTCTTACGTAACGTGCGTGCAAGATTCACGAATCAAACTAAATGACTGAATTTTACTCAACAAACACATCAACTTGCGTTTTATAGTAATTGATTTGTTATATAAATCTAAATTTATTAGTTGTTATTGTCTAAATGTTTATATCGGTGGTAATAATAATAATGATTACCTGCCTTTTATAGTAATTGATTTGTTATATAAATTTAAATTTATTATAGTTGTATAATTGTCAAAATTTTTATATCGGTGGTAATAATAATAAAGATTACCTGCAAAAACGGCATGCTTGGATATTCATAAGAACAATCCTTACTTGTAGCATTTATAACTAGCGCTGACATGAACAAAAGTAAAAACGTCACCGACAGTGCAATCAAACTACTTAAGAACAACCTGTAGGATAAATAACGATAAACCAGTGTACGCCATCAGTAAAATTATCTATAAAAAAATAATCATGCCTGTGTTTGTGTAAGTAGGCCTACTTGCTTTCCACTTGTTGGAAGGAACACAGGGGCGTAAGCACAACGTAAGTGAGTTTCATTTCATTTCATTTCATCATTATTCGGTCTATTTCAAATACTATACATAACAACAACAAAAAGAAATTGGGGAGACCAGGGTCAACCTAAGTGAACTTAATCACTGTTGACCAATCAGAATCGACAGTTTCTCTATCGCATCGTGATTGGTCGAATTACTTGCACTGCGGTTACTTCCTTACGCTGTGTTCTACTGTAGAGAACGGATCGAAAACCAGTTCATGGTATGACGTGAAGACGTCGCAATTTGCTCATAAATGGATAATAAATATACATTTTCTATGTCCACCCTGGGGGTGGTTGGGAGACAGCAATATGCAGACATATATATCTTGGCACTGTTCATATAAATGTGCATAGAAGTTCAAAACTAAAGATCTGGATACACTACATACCATACTTTATGTGACAAAAAGAATGTGATGTGCCCATACGGCCATGATGATGTCATATCACTACCATATTTAAGCATATCACTACCATATTTGGGAACATTACACTTTTTTACAAGTTTACACTTACCGTTTTCGTTTATTTGGTTTGAGCGCGAGAGCGCGTTGTATGTACGATTGATTAACAGCTATTACAGATACAACATGGATAGATCCACCTATTATCAACGTCACTGTAGTATACCATGTTGGAACAATTAAGCTAAAGAAAGTAGAACATAATGCATATTATACCCCTTTCACACCAAAAGCAAAACTCCAGAGACATCAGTGTTTTGGTGTGAAAGAGGTATTATATCATAATAAGTTTTTTAAAGAGCAATGATAGATTAGTGTAAACGCTACCAGTGTAACCAACCATCGCAAGTTATTCTACCCTAACACCATCAAGCTAAAAGGGCAGAGCGGAGATCAAATTTTTTTCTGTGGCTGCGACAAGTGTATCTGGAATCGGAGTTCCTTAAAGGTGGAGTTCTACTTAGACTACAGTGTTTGAGAAAACAAAATATTCGATTTGTAAGCCTATTGTGTCATTTAAAGTAAAAATATTAGTGGTCATACCTTTGACTAGCGTCACCTAGATTACTGAATGACGTGAATATTGATAATCCTTGTTGTACGAGTCCCTTAATGACGAATCCCGTAAGTCCGATACACACAATGAAGTACTGAAAAACTTGATTCCAAACCACAGCTCGCAAACCTCCCTTCAATTGAATATAAAAAGGGATATATTTTTCAGACGTCATTTTTTATTTTTCAACAACGTATAGCATTCTAGTTCCCACTAGGAATAGGGGTTTCTTGTACTGAGGCTACTTGTTTTTAATTATGCTGTTTAATACGCATGTCTCTTGGAAACAAAATCGACACTTACAAATATTGAGTATAACGTTGTGACACCTCCAATCAGGACAACCGTTTGGAACGGAAAACCAGTAGCTATATAAGAGAGATAATAATTATTTATAAGGATACTAAGATAGAATAGAACGTTAAATACGGTAGTATTAGTAGAAACTACATTTAATTAAATTGTAATTGCACTCTTCCCTGGTTGGCCATATAGTGTTAAATATCATTCCTATCGTTCGTTTCACGGAAAAGTCTCACTATAATATGGGTGTCACAAGGCCGAAATGATGACAAGCCTACCTTTACTGAGTGCTGATATTGAAACGTATGCATTCAAAACACAGAATGTTATCTGAAAGAGTAAAACAAAATTATGCTAGTTACGATCACGGTCAACCAATTCAATGTTTTTTTTTTGTCTTATGTAGGATTGACCCACTTTTATTTCTTCATCAATAAAATGTTCGTTTACAATGCATTGCACATGAGTAATGTAATGATACAATACAATATAATTGACATTAAATAACTTTCAGTACATTTTATATCTCACTCCCACCATTGAATTTTATATATAATAGTATAAGGAAAGAAGAAAAAAAATATATTTTCCTCTATGTTATACACTCTTTACACGTTTTTTAATCCTTAACAATGTACGTATAATCTACCACAGAATTCTTTATTTTATAACTTTTTTTATCTCTTTCAGGCAATCAAAAAAAAAGTTATATTTTACTTTACCTAAATATCAATTTTATAAACGTTAATTTGCTAAATTGTTACGGTCCATATCTGACCACATTTGTTTTGCCTTTTCTTTATTTATTAAAAACTCACAATTGATTCTACCTTCTAACTCCGCAGTGAACATTAACCATGGATATTTTTTAACAAGTCCAATTCAATGTTTGCAACACTGTAAAAAAATTTACGACGATGATGCAATTGGATTCATAATGTATTACTTACCAAATACAGACAGTGAATTATCATTGCTAAAAGCTGTGTATGTCTTGAAAAACGAACCTTTAGAAACTGTACAAAAAATGACGTAAGAATAAAAATAATTTTAAGTGTAACTCCGGGAAAATACTATATTGTACCATTTTAGCACCTGGCATTGGAAATAAATCTAAAACTAAAGGATTTCCTAAAAATGCCTGAACGTTTTAAAAATTAAATAACAACATTGATAACATGCAATTCCAATTTTAAAGGGTAGCTCCCGATTTAAAATTTAGTGTCCATAAATGGACATGATGATGTCATATCACTACCATATTTGAGTATAAATTATCACTAGGCCTAAACTTTGTTTGTCAAACTAGGTTGATAGTGTGACAGAGCTTTACCACAGTCGAAAAAGTGGAGTTATCATCAAATATTATTGCAATTATTTTTCTAATAATACAACATTTTAACCTGAAACTTTTAATTTTAACCTAAAGATAAAATAATAAATAGGGTAAAAATGCTTGAGTATAAATTTCGGTGGATCAAATGATTAAGCTTTTAAGAAACTTGTCTTGAAATGACATAACACAGTATACAATATTGTATTTATAAGCAAGGCAATCTAACAACAGGACACTGAGCTCGCTTTCCCAAGATAGGAACTCGTAACAGTAATTCGATCTTATGTCTGTTGTTAAGGGACATGCTGACCGTGTCGCAGCCACAGATAAACTCTTTGATCTCCAGTTAGATTGCCTTGATCACACAGGCTAATGGCGGGACGAAGTATAATAGTGAAACGGTGAACAAAGAATATTTTCCCTTCTTTGGATAAAGTATTGAATATTTAGATGAAATCTTCACTTACACTGAATATACTCCTAGTTTTCAGATGTGAGAAAATTGGTAAATAAATCAAACAAGTAACACATATTCCAACTGCATAGGCGACACATATTAATACAATTACAATGCCTTTATAATAGAGCTGTACAGGTAAAATAAGAATAGCTAGGCCGGGTAGCATTGAACTAGCTAAAGAAAAACATATCACTTTGCCCCCTAAAGAACCACTTGCTAACATAAAGTCATCACTAGTCTGAGGCTGGCCTCTAGCCTGTGCAAAATAATATCCAGAAAAAAGGTATATGCATAGTACAATTCCAAACAAAACGTAGTCGTCCACAGCAAAAACACGTGCTGAACACATAGCAAAAGTTTAATATGCTAAACACTTGCAACTCTAATGCACTGTGCCGCGGAAACACTAAACGTCCATAACAAAATGAAAGAAATGTTATTTATATTCGTTTATTTTCGATATGGCCTATCTGAAGTCCAAAGTCTGATACCGTGCTGGCTTCAGATTCAACCGCGACAAAAAAACAAAAAAAAACACTCGCGGATAGGATTTGAAGCGAAAAGCATCTGAGGGAAAAAAGTAGGTCTAAATCGGGCTGAAATAAGGTTTTATAAAAATATATATTGTTTTCTTAGAAAGATGATTAGATCATGGAAGTATAAAAATCTCTTTATACCTCCATAATTAGATGGAGCGGGGCAGCGGATCTCTCCCCTCTCCCTCCAGTGTGCAATAGCCTACTGATAGACCGTGCTAGTGGGATGTGGCCACAATCCATCTTGTTTGCTTGCATGATAGCTATTATTAGTTAACTATTATCTTATATAATGAACTTTAAACAGGAAATATTATACAAAGGGGAATAATTTTCCGGTGAATTGAAGAGAGACCTCGTGAATAAAATGTTAAGAAACGACTGGCACCTCGATTCCTCGAAACTATGAATAGGCCTACATTAGTATTGACGCTAAAAAGTTAATATAATTTATCGAGTAGGCCTATTAACATTATTTAAAATCTATAGCAATCAATATACTGGCATGTCTACAACTAAATAAAACAATTTGTAGTAGCTTACAGCTGAGTCAGGTCAAACAAGGTAATGGAAAATTACAGACATGTTTTGCTCCGTACTAAAGTAGGTAAAGCTGTATCATGCGTTTAGCGAATCAGCCAATGAGATCACACACTGTCTTTACAAAATGTCTGTATATAAATACAGTTTACTAATAATATAAATTATTACAGACTGACATTCTGCAGCGATTGTATGGACATAACGCTGGTCAACGAGAGAAAAACAGACTTAATAATAATATACTTAGGTAAATACATTTTTTTTTGTCTTCTCTTGAAAACATTTTTAGATTTAGAATAAATTATTTCCCAGCTGTAACTTAAATTAGTTTTTGTTATTATATAATTGTGTAGTACGTCATAACTATTGCATGTTGACCATGCTTTCCCAAGCTCGGGGCCTAATCCGGGGATTAACAATTTCTGTGCGTATATTTCTGGTTAACAAACTTTATATTTAATGATGCGTGTCTATAGTATAGGCCTAGACTAAGTAGAGGCTATGCCTCCTATTTATAGCACGTGTTGACTGTTACCGGCGCGAATTTTGGATTCAGTTAACATTTTATATTGGTTATTTGTTGTTATTTTACTGCGGAAGAAATAAATGTTAATTTGAATAGAACTGAATTGAATTTTAAAGAAGTTGGGTAGTCGAGTGGTTTGGACACTTGACTGACCAAAGGAACTGGTCACCCTACCACATAATTCCGAGGCCTCTCAAATGAGCTCCTAACAGCTCATACCCATAAGTGTTCAGAATTGAATACGGGACTTTTACCTTCTACCTTACCATTTTAAATCATGTGATTGAAACATTTCCTGTTAAAATTACACTAATAAGCTTAATTTAATGGGGGCATGCACGAAGCATTCCTTAAAGGCGCATTTTAAATTTCCACGCTGAACTTCTTTTGAACTCAAATATTAAAAATAGCTTTGAAATCCTATTATGACCACATCACGTCTGACTGGTGAAATTAATACCATGGTCATCTATGTTATTGATTTGGCGGAGCAGCGCGCGAATGGATTTGCTATAATATAACCGGGAATTACGTAACCTTTCATTTAAAATAAAAATGGATCGAGAGTCGGTACTTGGCAGATTAAATAGGCCTATTATATTTTATTAATATATATATATATATATATGAAGCAAAAATGGCTTTTGCATTTCAATTTCCGAAACTTAATGAGGCTCACGAGTTGTGATAAATTGCCAAAATTAATTCACACTCGGGTTCACACTTTAGTTACACTAACTAATGTGACGGTATGGATCTTTTATTGTATTGTGTTCGCCTCCCCCCCCCCCCCCTGGGTAACATAATTAACCATACAAAAGATAGAACGCAGTAATAATTTGTCTAGCAATTTTACAATTCTTAACACCCACCCATATGCATACCACCTCTCCCCATTTTTTTCAAAATACTGTTTCGATTCTGGACCCAACTTAGAAGGGGAATCATAATAGTAAAATTACAACATTTATTAAATAATATATTATTACAGACGTACGTCTCAATGATTTTAATGCCGTATAAACCTATAATACCTTTCTCATCAATTATTGTGAAAACGTCTGTTGCCATGGTACCGTAATACTAATTTGTGAAAAATGTCAGGACTGTGGTAATCGTTGTTGCACATGAAGATTTCTATTTTTGTGCACTATTGTGAAGATTTTTGTCCGTTCTTTCTCTACTAAATTTGCTTTATATCGTGACTGTTCAACTTACTGGGTAAAAAACTAAATCCGAACGGCTGCCAGGGTAGAATGTTTGAATTCGGATTTGTAACATGACCACATTGCTGATTTTTCCATTCCTCCCCACCCCCTAATAACTGATAGGCCTACCTATATTGAGCCAGTGAAATTATGGCGAACTAATTTCACTGGCTCAATATAATTAAGTTAATTCAATTCGTTTTTACAGTAATTTTGTATAGGGCCTACATTTTAAATTACATTAAAATGATACATTCAAATATGTTACATTCAAATATGTTTGTTTTCTTTAGGTTGCAAGTGGAGGCCTACCGGATATACATTTCAAACGTTGGTTCTGAACAGAAGATGAAAACCGATCAAATCATCAACTTAAACGTTGGCGGCAAGCATTACGTAACCAATGTTTCGACGTTAACGATGTACCCGGATTCCATGATCGGTAGCATGTTCAGCGGCCGTTTCCCGCCAGTGAAGGACAACCGCGGTAGTTACGTCATTGACCGCGACGGCAAGATATTTCGGTACATTTTAAACTTTTTACGTACCGCACAACTTTGCCTACCGGACCACTTCTCCGAATGGGATCTTCTCGAAGCCGAAGCAGACTTTTACCAAATTGAACAATTGTCAGAAGCCATCTTAGCGGCTAAAGAAAGCCGTGGACTATTTACCAAAAATGTAACTTTTGAATTAGAACAGCGCAAACATTGGGGTGGACTTACCGAATGGTATGGGTACACAGATTCCGATGTCATGCGAGCGATGCCGAAGTTGAACCGAGACAACGATAACAGACTCATTTGTAACGTGTGTAAATTAGATAAGGAGTCGCTCCGTCCTGGAATCTGTAAATGTGACGACTCGTTCCGAAGGTTCTTCCAAGAGATCAGCAATGCTGGATTTCGCTATTGTTCATCAATGGCGGAGAATCTGCGAAAAAGTGAAGAGATAGTTATTTGGACATTTTGCCGTGGGCCGTTATATTCATAAAATGTAAACGCATAGCCTAACGGAAACGTACTTTTTAAAGACCAATAAAAAAGACACAAAAAAGATATACCTGATAAGTAACAATTGTCAGCCAGAATAATGTGGACCAATTCTTTCAAGAAGACACGCTTAATTTCCTTTAACCACATGACTGTATATAATGCAATAGTGTATGTGCTGTAACAGATTAAACAAGTTATACTCGTTAGAATTTGAGTAGGACGTCTTAAACAAATCTTTACGTAAACTATACAATATAATATAATACTATCTATACACATTAAACATGTTATACTCATCTCACTCATATAGGAATGGGTAGGACATACTAAACAGATGTATACGGTATTACCGTAACATAACAAATGTATATAAATAGCCTAGGCTATACACATTAGCACGTTATAGGCCTACTCATACTGTTTGAGTAGGCCCTCTCTAAACAAATGTTTCCGATTGCAGAACAATACTTAAGAGTAATAAATCTCGACAGTTGTAAAAGATCAACCGTCAAGTACGGGACTTAAGATGGTGACGTCAATGTTACGTCGAGTGTCTGAGCTCGTTATTGTGTTAATACAACATTTATCTATGTATACTCACCAACATACAGTATTGCTATTCGTGCTAATAAACTGTAAATATTGAAAAAAAGCTGCTGTACCACTTTTGTTCTACAAGTAAACCAGTCCCGATTGACTTGGCGCGGGGTAGAAAAACATAAATACAGTAGCGTGTTGCAATCTAACAACACCTGAGCTCCGGAGATTAAATGGTTTATCAAGGATAGCAAGCGGTGTGGAGCAATCACATTTGCGCATGCTTACACATCTTTTGCGATTGTGGTAGCTTCAGTAACACAAATTTGGGGAAGTGAATGAAGCAATCGCAACGTCAATTATTTTCTAACATATTTCTTAATGTCATGTGGGTATTACAATTAGAGCGTCAACTGGAAGACCGGGTGGGAAATCCTCAAATTGGACTACCGGGTGGGAAATCTTCAAATTGAACGACCGGGTGGGAAATCCTCAAATTGTCCGCCCTATCTATGTTCAAAAACATTAATAATAGTCCAGGAGTTGACTATCTAGTTATATAACACCTCTATGGTATTTCTAGAACTAAATGTAAACTATAAAAGCTTCGTTCTTCCCACTAAGAGGAAGACACAACGTAACTAATTTGACCAATCACAAGCGATGTATCATTCAAAATGTCGAATAACTTGCGTTGCACGTGTGTATTGCAATGCGGCTTTTAGTGGGAAAACCAAGCTTTATTAAATCACAATTTAAAAGGCCTTAGATGCAAAACTATACTTATATGAAAATGAATTTAGTTCAAAAAGACTAAATACAATTTATTAAACCGTAATACAATTATTTATAATAACCTGAACATTCGCATTTGATTTAAATTGCAAAAGCTTAGCTGTGACTAAATTAAGGTTTACATTTTTAGCTTCGGGCCTAGCCAAGAGATTAGGCCTACTATTGGAAAAGGCAGACTAACATTATGCCTAATAGAATTAACAACCTTAAGTATGGACTTACTATCGTTCATCTATAATGGTTGGTGTACACTAAAGCGATTCATATTTGTTCTTAGCAGAATAGATGGGCATCACTTTAGTGTGCACCAGCCTAATGAATACACATTGAATAGTACTGATGAAGTATACAACCATATACATAGACAATTAAAACTATTTTGCAAGGAACAATAATGTATTTCTAGGGAGTTGTTAAAAGACAACTTGACCGAGAACCAAAATTAACAACGTATTAGGGCGAACATTTCTAGTAAACAAACTTTAAATAAGTCATAAAAAATATCAATGTTGAATTTTTTTCTTTGATAATGAAGTGTTTCTTCAAAATACCAGACTAAACATTTTGGAAAATTTAAGCCGAATACAGGTTAAATTAGCAATTGAAGTGACGGTACCTATCTCTCGTATGTTAACAGTGAAAACTCATGAGGTAGATTTTGCCAAGCACTTGTGACGTCACAGCAATTTACGGCGAGCGTGCGCGGCGATATCGTAAATCTCGCGATTGTTCTGAAATCATATGTACATCCCTAATACGTTGTAAAAATATGGTTCTCGGTAAAGTTGGCCTTTAATTATATTTATAATAATTCACTCTGTTCTGAAAATAAAAAATTCAGAGAGCGTTTTCGCAGCAACAAATATCTTTGGTTTGAAATGGAATACAATTATTTTAATTTCAAGTTCTTTTGGAAGCCCAAACCTACCATTAAAAATGATGGTTTTTTCCTTCCTATTTCTAAAAAATAGGACTTATTGTCTGATGCTCGTAAATAATTATCTTATAACAAAGGAATTTTAAAATCAGGAGCTAGCTAGCTAACTTTCATATGACTACTTCTTCAGTCCTCAACTCCCCACACCCATAAAGAAAATTAAATGATCAGGTATTTTTTTTCCAGGCCAGGTTTAACTATGATATAAAAATGTCTAGTAGTACCTATAAATAGAAAATCGGGTATCTTTTACAAAACCTAACATTTATCTCTTATTTGGTTTTATATATAAAAAAGTATAATTCATTTGTTATAATAAGGCACGATGAGACGTTGTATGCATTTAATAATTATTGAAAAAATATTTCTCTGAGCTATGGAGGGCACGAATCCCATTCAATAAGATATTCAACTTGTCCATCGTCTGTTGTTCTCTTTCCATGAACCGTATATTGTTCTCCTGAAGCCATTCGACTTTCAACACCGAAGTACGATTGAATTGATTTTTTTAGATCAGACATAGATTGTGTTGTTTCCGTAAATCCATTTACTCTCGGATTAACTAACGTAAAATTATCATCAACGCTCGAATTCACATCATTAACTTCGCCATTAAAGTGAGCTGTTTCAAGTTCATCATTCGGGTCATATTTCTTCCATTTTCTTTGCCTTTTTTTTCTTCTGAAACCGTTTTCCGAATTCGTAATGCTAGCCGTCGATACAACAGAACTACTTTCAGAAGTACTTGCGCTATTTGCATAGGTTGTTGCGGGCAACAAAATGTCACCGCATTGGAATGTTTCTAGTGGCTGAATGGAGTCTAACACGGATGGTCCGCCAAGCGGAATGGAGTTAAGGAAACTGTTTATGTTGCATCTTCCATTTAGAATATTATTTGATTTTTTTCCATGAGGAATGATTGAAGTCTGAAAATACAGAGTAAAAATTATTTATTTTTTATTATTATTTTTGTTTAAAATTTGTTTATGCATCAAACAGTGAGAAAATCAACCAATTACAGGATAAATAAACTATTTTATAATTGATTGTGCTTATAAACTAAGTCTCATTTTAGGTTTAGGGAGTGGAATTGAAAGAGTCAACCCTGGCACTAAGTCAGGATTGAACTCTGGCACTAAGTCAGGATTAAACCCTGGACCTTTGGATTAGTAGACAGCTCCACAACTATTTAAACCTTTACAAATTTGTGTGTTTCACTTGTCTTTTAATGAATTTTATTTTTCCTTTAAAAAAAAAAATATGTTTTACTTGTTTTTTATGAGTTTTACTTGTTTTTGTTATGTGGTTTACTGTTTTTTTCTTTATGCATTTTACATTTTTTTTTTAGATGTTTTCTATGAGTCTATGTACTAACTTTTAATGGAAGATGGTTCTATTACTTTTTTTGAATTGTAATTTTGTAATTTATCTGCATTTTAACTGAACTCCAACAATTTCAAAATATATTTTATGTGTGTTTAACATGAATAAATATACTAATGAATACTTGGCCTTTGAAAGCACAGCATTCTAAAACATTTTATACAAAATTGTATGTAAAATTCAAAAAGAATACAAAAAACCCCTGATAAAGTTTATAATTTTTGAAGGTTTTTTATAATTTTGATTCGTTCTTAAATCCTAAGTAAAAACTTTTTAATATGTGTTCAATTTGGACTTTTCATGTCAAGATATTAATGATTTCCCAAGCCCAAAACACAAAAATGATCCATAATTGGAGACAAGGTCGTACCTTATTAGGGGCAGCTTCGTCCAGCGTTTTCTTGGCCTTCTTCATACGTTTATCAATCTGTTCTTTAGATTTTCTTTTGCGCGATAACGGTACCGGCGAGTTGCTATCAAAGAGTTAGAAATATTAAACAGTTTCATAAAAAGTATTAGCAAGTTTAACTAAAACTATTAAAAGGTATTAGAAGATTAAACAATTTTAAATAGAAATAATTAAAATTTTATTTAAAAAAATATAAGTTTAATTAGAAAAACATTCAAATACTGCAAAAATATATTTGCATATTTCACATTAAAAAACAAAACAATACAACAATATTATACCTTTGAACTGGAACAAAGGTCACAACCTTTCGACCTTTCATCTGAAGGTCATTCATAACTTCCTCTGTGATCTGTCCAATCGCTGGCAAGACTACTTGGGGTTGAATAGGTGGTGTACGGATCCTTAACCCCCAAATTGTTTTCTTCTTTTTAACCTCTTTTCCGCAACGAAATCTTGCGTAGCATTATATAAAAAAGGAATGCATATTATATAAAGGAACTGATAAGGTGGTTTTACACTAGAGGAAAATTTGTTAAACTACAAATCTTTTTTCATAACAACAACAAAATAAATCTTACTTATTTTTTGACGATGATAAAGCACCTAATATACATTTAGGTCTTTCAAGTCTTGAACTATTTGGTAGCTGAAATAAAAAGTTAAATCCATAAAAAAATTACAAAAATCAAATCTAGTACATAAATATCACAGTTTACGAATGAACTGCTAGAACAGCTCACAAAATGTTTGCACTGCTCAGAAACAGTGAGAAGTTCGAACAGCTACTAGATCTCTTCAACACGCACAGTTATTCTGATAAAAACATATAATATATCTTTGTTTCCTAATTGTTGGTAATCTATGCCCCTAGTGTGAACAAGCACTTAAGCTCTGTCTACACTATCAAACTTTATGTGACAAAAAAATGTGATGTGATGTCATTATTGATGATGATTATCATTATCATTACCATATTTGGGCACATCCAACTTTTCTTGTCCAACTAGTTTGATAGTGTAGACAGAGCTTAAGAATAGTCATAAACATATCTGAATAGTGAAAAGCTATAGATTCTCTGTAATAGTGTGAACGCAGGACTAAGAGTTCAACCCACTTACATTTGGAGCCTGTAGTCTGTCCCAAATTTCATTTAAGAAAGGAATTATCTCTTCTTCAATATCATAATATTTTTTCTTGTGTAATAATGTGAGATTGTATAAAACGAGGTGTGCAACATCGGCCCTGAATAAAACAAATAAATATATATTATAAAGTGTTACATAATTAGGTTGTTGATTATGTTTTTGATCCATTCATATGTCTATGAACCGATAGTTTCTGAGAGCATTTTGCAGCGGTGTTTGTTCGTAATATGGAACTAGATAGTTTTAGAGGTGTTTGGTGTTCCTAATAAGGCTCATGTAATGAGAAACCACTGGTGGTATACAGACTTAAAATTTGATTATTTTATAAAAATGTTATAGAGGTATTTAGCAAAATTTGTGGAGGTATTTAGCAAAATTGGTAGAGGAATATTGCAAAATTGGTAGAGGTATTTAGCAAAATTTGTAGAACCTTATTTAGCAAAATTCGTAGAGGTATTTGTGGGTTTGAATATTAAATGAAGATCAGGGTCCATTTATGCTGATGATGGGTTGTTATATGAAATAGATGTCCACACATGAGAAGGCAATTGAAACATAACATCAACTTACCATTTTAATGTCAGTCTCTTCAAATACTCTGGTCCCTGATTGCAGACAGAACACACAAATATGTAAAACCTGTTCAATTTAATGAGTAAAATTAGAAATTAAAATTCATAAATAGAAAAACTGTATGTTAATTCTGAAAAAAAGAAGCGGCCATATTTTGTTCAAACTTTTGTTGTGAAGATGACACTATTACACCAAACAGTGAATCCATTCTATGAGCATTCTAAAATTCAGAAATTCTTAAAATCAACCATAGTTTGAGAAAGTTGGCTAAATTATTACCTCGACCAGAATAGCCGAATTGTGTGTATTTGTTTTTTTCTATATTTGTTAGCAGGATTTCTCAAAAAGTCAGATTTTGACCAGATTTTAAAAGATGGTTTCATAGCTGTATGGGAACATGTCATTAAATTGTCATATGCCTAGGTGGAGGTTTGTGCTCTCCGAGTGCCCTTTTTGTTGCTGTATTTCTGTCACTGTCAGTACTGTATTTCTAAATACGGTAAATCCATGCGTACCTATTTTAAGTACTAAAATATAAATGAAAAAAAAAGGGACTAACCGATCACCATATAACATTGGCGTCTCTAAACATTGCACACATGCTGAAATAAATTGAAATAGTATTTAGTTGATTATATTTTTATTTAACAAATTGTATTTGTATATTTTACCTCCGCCAAGGAGGTATATGTAATCGGTAGCGTGTGTTTGTTTGTTTGTTTGTTAGCAGGATTACTCAAAAAGTAATTACAAGATCTTTACCAAAATGAATAGACAGATAGATATGTGGTCAAGGACCATTCCATTAAATTTTGGGACCATTTGGGACCACAGTCCCAATTCTGGACCACTTTTTAGTATACTTTTTTAGACCTGCTAGTGTTAAAAGATAGGACAGAATTTGTCAAAAGCCGGCGAGCAGTCTTAAAGTAACAAGTAAACTGAAATTGCATTTTCTCGAGAACTACTTGTCCAAAAAACTTAATTTTTGAACAAGAGGCAAGAGTTATAATTTGTGATTTGTAATTTTAAAACATAATTTGATTTAATGGGCACATTTTTTGATGCGAGTAGTTTAAAAAACCTATTTCTTTTCAAATTCACTCGTTTGATTTTTGCGTTGCTGTTCTTTTGTTAGTCAACTGAAGCTATTGTTAACTGAAAGACTTGTTACATAACCATTACACCAAACTCGCATACACATGCTTGTAATGAAATTAGCATAAATCACAAACAGCATTAAGACACACACAAATATATATATATATTTTATTTACCGGAGAAATCTTATGTAGGAGAATTTTACAGTAGGCGGAGGTATGCCCTCTCGGAGTGGCTTTCTAGTTGTGTTTGTTATATAAAGTGGACTTACAGTAACTGAATTCAAACGTTTTTCTTAGCCATCATTGATAAAATTCCACAATAGGCAAACAAAATGTGAATTAAATTTAAAACCAACAAAATGAATAATGTACAGTCCTTATGTAATGTCATTTTATATGTCAATTATAAAACGAGTCATGAATTAGGAACAAGTTTAGCAGTTTGAACTTTCCATTTTTATCTATGGAAACTGAGTATATAATGATAAGCTCCACGATTATGATAGGTCAAACTACAAATTAAATATGAAAAAATTCTCACCTTCGTGAAACCACTGCTTACATCGGCAACATTGCAGCATTTTTAAGTACCAGCTAAAAAAAAATAGTGGAAAAAAAATAGAAAAAACATCGATAGATAAACTACCATATTTATTTAAACATCCCAGTTTGAATAAATTACCCTTTGAAATAAACGCCCACAATAAAATATCTTTTGAAATAAATGCCCATTCAAATAAATATGGTATATTCAGGCTAAAACATTACATAGAGGGCAGTAGAAAAATCAGTCAATACTATTAGCTAGCATTCGTATAATACTTTGCACGAATACGATCAAAGCATATCGATCGTAATGTTATCAACAGTTATTTTCAGAAATACACATATTTGTATTGGTATTTTGAATTAAAATAAAAAAATACAATATCAAAAACAAATACTTTTAACTTTTACACATTTAGTACTTACTCTCCAGGCCCTCCACAATAACAGTAACATTGTTCTGTGTTCACACGATGGTTACTATCCCAGTGAAGAGAGCCAAGCTGTAAACAAAAATTGCTTTTGAATATTATGTGTGACTAGACAGCTAGTGCATAGCTGAAAATGATAGGAATGATAATGACAATAATGAATCATGCTGATATTGATGACGATGATAATAATGAAGATGATAGGAATGATAAGGACAATAATGAATCATGTTGATAATGATGACGATGATAATAATGAAGATGATAGTAATGATAATGACCATAATGAATCATGTTAATATTGATGACGATGATAATAATGAAGATGATAGTAATGATAATGACAATAATGAATCATGTTGATATTGATGGCGATGATAATAATGAAGATGACAGTAATGATGAGGACAATAATGAATCATGCTGATAATAATGATGATAGTAATGATTATAACAATAATGAATCATGTTGATAATGATAACAATGATAATAATGAAGATGATAGGAATGATGATACAATAATGAATCATGCTGATAATGATGACGATGATAATAAAATCTTACCCTATATGGCAAAGACCGTTTCATTTCTTGAAATACTTTTGCTAAATTTTAAAAAGATTTAAAAAGTGAAATATCCATTTTTTAAAGTAATAAACTAAAAAGTTAAAATTGTAAAAATAAAAATTCGAGAATTGCAATATTGACTTGCCTGCTGATCCCCTACGTGTAGCGCCACCAACCTAATGAGTAAAACAAAAATGTATTAAAAGACGTAACTGAACTTGTGTTATACATTGACATTTAAATAAAAATATACATGTAGTAAACAAAACAAAACAGTAAAATGTGACATACACGCAGACTCTGTTGCCATTACAAGGATATTAGTTTATTTATAACATAAAAACTTTCTGAATCAAAATTTAATCATAATAATAATATGGAACTCAATAATATGTATTGTTTGGATTTGTTATTGTTTGTTTCTTTTCTTTTGTTCTGTACATTTTTATATTTATATTTATATGTGAATGAGCAATGAATTTATTGGAAGTATAAATAAAGATAATTTGCATTTGAGATATTATTCATATTATCTGGTCTACAATCATTCAGCCAGTTGATTTTACCAAGCTGTTGCTAAATCCTTGTCTACACTATCAAACTTTATGTGACAAAAAAAATTTGATGTGCCCATATATGGACATGATGATGTCATATCACTACCATATTTGGGCATACTACTACCATATCACACTTTTTTTGTTAAAGGGGATTTGTTCTATTTGAGAAACTTAGACATATTGTTTACCTTCTGTGAAGTGACAAATACGCACTGACGACAGATCCATGGTTCATCCTCTGATAGCAACACCTTATGCTCTATTGTAGGTTGATGGCAGTTCTGATGATAACCTGATAAAGAAAAAACACATTACCATTAATGGCACTTCCCAACATAAGCTAATCACACTTACTATCTGAGGACAAGGGTTCGAGGCCGACTCGCTCCTAGTTCTGGTGGTGGAACAAGTCTTCTCGGATAAGGACTATAAACCGTAGGTCCAGTGTACACAGTTATAACCTGTGTGTACTTTAAAGAAACCCAGTTCATTATTCGAAAAAGAGTAGGGGGTTACCCCGGTGAACTGGTTCACACAATAGCCCCTGTATCAGGGGGATTACCACCTATCTGATAGGACAGTGATTAATTCACTATTGGTAATCCTTGGCCACATTGCCTAAAGACATAAAATAAATAAATAAATAAATAACTCACTCAGGTCCATTTAACATAGGTTCAGCCTATGTCTAACTTACCAATGCCAATGTGTACATCTAAGCCTATTTAACCTTTGTTTAAGTTTATTCTCAAGGCCTATAAGTTTCTTACCTAGACCACAGTGATCACAGAGGACTATTTCATTTGGCAAAACAGATTCACCACTATGACACAACGTACATGTGATTTCTCCCATCTGCACACCTGGTGAAAATAAGTAAAGTTATGATTATTAATGTTGTTGCAAAGATTTATATTTAAAAAAAAAAACAGTATTAAATGTTAAACTTGGAGCTACCCTTTTCGATTAGTCCTAAAAGTCACGGAGTTACGATTTAAGGTTAGTCCTAATGGTCCTGGAGCTACCCCTTAAGATTAGTCCTAAAAGTCACGGAGTTACGCTTTAAGGTTAGTCCTAACGGTCCTGGAGCTACCCCTTAAGATTAGTCTTTGAAGTAGATTCAGCAACTGCAACAACACATCACAAACCTTTTTGTAGATCTTTATATAGAACCCAATGTTCAGAGTTATCTTCAAAAGTAACAAAACATTTGCCAAGGTCGGATTCCACCTATGAAAAAAAAAAACATGTTAAATTATCTTATTACGGCACTTGAATTAAAACAGGGTGAAGCTTGGAGGAAGAGCTTACACTCAAAAAAGGATTGAATTATTGTTGTTATCCTAATGGTACTGTATGTACAGATTTTTCTTGAAAATTCATATAATTAATTCATGTCACCATCGATAAAATGTTATGTTATACAAGACTATGTAAACAATGAAACTTTATAAAATGTTTTTATATTTTTAATATTTTTAAACGTTTTTAACATTTTTAGTCTAATTGAAATTTTAGCAATTTATAAATTGTAAGGTTTTAGGAACATTCTAATGGTTTGAATCCTTTTAAAGCTGTTTTTAATCCTTTTAAAGCTGTTTTAAACTATTTTAATCTCCTGAATGCTATTCAATTTTAATACCTTGTCATTTTTACACCGTGTTTCATAACTTATATTTTTTGTGCAATTATGTGTGTGTACATAATATATTATATTGTATATCTATTTATTATTGTCAATCTTCAAGAAGAATTTCTGTTGTTATTTTATGATGATGATGGACAAATAAAGCATTTCAGTATTCAGTATATATTAGGGGTACTCTTACTGTATTTTGCTGCCTGGTGGAATACCCATACTAGTGTGAGTGATAATAAATTGAAAGGGTGTTTGGAAACATCATATGGTATCTGAAGTGAGTCATGAATAAAACAAATTATTCTTGGGGTTGGAAGTCAAATCTTCCAATGTCACCATTGGTCTGGTCTATGTCTTGTGGGATCTAGAATGCTGCTGAATATGTTTTAAATAGTAACAATTAATTGGGGACTATCTGACATCAAGAAAAGTTTGGTTTCCAGAGATTCTAGTAGTGTACACTTCTACAGGTTTGTGGTAGGCGTACCTTTTGTATTGTACCAAGGTATGATAGGCCATCCGTCCATCTTGCTAACACTTCCATTCCTTCAGAGTACGTACATGATGTGGGTGATTGAGCTTGACTAGTTGACGCTTCCTCTTTCGTTAAATCCTCTTTTGTTGGTCCTTCTATTGTTGGTTCCTCTACTGTTTCATCAACATTTTCAATTTCAGCCATCATTACCTTTTCTTGTTTAATGTTTGTTCTTGTTATCTAAAAAAATTTGAATGTAAAGAAGAGTTTCTTAGTTGATCATATAACTCCATGACTGGATCATGGCTATTGTACTACATAGTATATATAGGCTAGCCTAGAATTTTAATGTAATACACAAATATTTGCCACTGGGTTTTTGCTGTGTAGGGCATATAGAGTTAGTAATACTGTACTAAGTTTATGATTTGTTTTTATTTGTTTTCTTATATCATAAAGAAGACCGAAAGACAGGGTAGGCCTAGTACTAGTAGTAGGCTTCATAGCTAGTCTTTTAGTGTAGTGTAGAGTAGCCTACCTAGTAAGTACTAGGCCTAGTAGTAGTATACTGTACGGTGTAAACGTGTCCTAAAAATGTCAATAATAAAAATAATAATTTATTTATTATATTAATACAATCAATTGAAATACATTTTCAATCATGAATTAATGTTCATCTACTAATTAGCATGAAAATCTTCCAATTAAATGAGCACTTATCATATATTTAACTACCTTCTATCGCCTAGCCTGATCTAGGCCTACACGTTAAGAGACTGAACACTCCCTACCACTGGGCCTACCAGTTTTGTTTCAGCATGCAACAGTAGTCAGTGCAGACTTTACTGGCTTGCCCTGGCTTAGCTTAGTGGTAGTAAAATTACGTACAGTTCATTAATGAATAAGAATAATTACATAGTTCACATCTAAAAATTATTTTTAAACTATAGTAATGTTCTATGCATTAACTAAATTACTTTCAAAGTACATAATTAACACAAAAAAACATAGTTGAACTTACTCGATCTCATTCAATCACTTCTCAAATTCCGCCATTTCCCGCGAAATCTTCAATAATTACGGTTGCCAGAATATCGATAATATTGACCATTTTATCATGGTGTCATCTGAATGCGTTACGTAGCTTAATACAGTATCACCTTTTTTATGGAATAGGCAAAAATAAAATGCATATTTAGAAGTTAGATATTTTAGTAGGAATGTTAGTGTTTTGTATTAAACTGAATAATTAAATAATGTCTTGGAGAATTCATGAGATTATCTTTTGTTTAGTAGTTTTAGGATGTCGTGCCATTCTTTACTCCATGGATTTAATAGAGAAGATCGAAGTCTTTTCTTTGAGAATCTTTTTCTCATACCATTCAATTCTAAGACCAAGGAGGTAAATGCTAGGACATGCTAAAATATTTAGAACGTGCCCTCTGTTTTCATTCTTCCATCACTCATGGTAGGTCTTCTTTATTATAATGGTTGCTGGTTCCGAGACAAACGCATTTTTGTCATTTTTAAATTGAATATACTGCCCTTTTTTCATACAGAGAAAAACTGTATAGGCCTATGGAAATAAAGTGGGCCGAACCCACGTAAGACAAACAAATCGTATATTTATACCAGGAGAAATAATTCGCTCTTCCCCCCGATTTATATAAACTTTTGAAAACACAAGCGAACTCGTCACAAGTTTATAGTTTTTATTCTTCGTATATTTATACTTTTTGTTCTTTACGCCCTTTATGCCGTTATCATTAAACTCGGATACATCTTAGATCTGAGTTTTCTAGACACCTGTTATCAAAATAAATGTTCAATAATCAAAAAGGTCCTAGTAAAACCTACTCTTATACTAAAACGTTTACTTTTTATCTATTTTTGTTGCAGACTTCGAATTTGCAAACTTTTTGCTAGTGTATAGACAGCGTAGGATTAACGATCGCCGATGGAAATTGGATCCAATATTATCCTCAATAACTCGATTAGTCGATCAACCCAATAAATAAAACACATAAATACAAACAATCAATAATAGTAGCCCCGTACGTTTTATTAAACACGTTCAAAAAGAAACAAAACATTTTCAAGAATGTATATCATTAAAAATGCAAGTAATAATTCATCTATATAATATTATCTTGACACGTGTGATCTACATTGTAATTTTTTAAAATATACACAAGAAAAATATACCGTTTATATTGCGTTGTTATTAAAACATTTTTTTACCATTTCATAATTTCTATGACGTCAAGATGTACGAGTTGTGATGATGAGAAGATATTCCGGAGTTTACAAACCTACCAAAGTATTAAATAATATTATTAATGTATTGAATACACATTACAACAAATGTCTAAATATATAACAGTATAGCTATATTTTAAATATCGTGTTTCTGTTATGAGAGTATTTTCCTTGGATGAGAATATCCCCGGACACAATGCACTGATAAATAATTTAAAACAAATGACAGACATTTTAATGTTAAATATAAAAGTTTGATTTGTTAAAAATATCGTCTGCATAAACATTTGAAATTGATACAGTTAGACCTACAGTTATTAAGTGACCAGTGCAACAGCATAGAGATCACCTGTAGCATTTGTTTCTGTTAATAATTGTAGCACTGGTTTTATGTAGGGCAGTATTGATATTTTTACTGCAACGTGTTTTTTAAGTTAAACGATATTGTATTAAAGCATAGTTGTTTTAATAGTTGCAGTACATTATTGCATTTGTAGCATGTTTGTGTGACACTGTGACATGACATTTGCTTCCAACATCTGTATTGCTACAGATCTGTGGCATGATACATTATAGCATCGTATTGTAGCATGTTCTTGTACGTGTAGCAGACATTGACATGACATTTTCCCCACACCTGCATTCTATTACATTAATGTAGAATTGTGTAGCAGATAGTTGTAGCATTTATCCTTAAAACTAATATTTGTAGCGTACATATGTAGAATTGTGTATTTATTTTTATGCTAGACCTATGTACCTTTAGTACTATACTTGTAGCATTTAGTAGTTGTGGCATCTCTTATTGTAGCATACATCAATATATGTAGCAGGTCTAGAGCCTACTTCATTGTAGCTCAAAACATAGAGGATTTTTCCAAGATCTGAAGTATTGCCAGAAAAAAAATGTAGCGTAAAAATTTTAAACATTGGATAACTTTACAAATACAAAATTATAATAGATAAAAGAGGTAAATAAATGAACAGGAACATTAAGAATAAGGCAACATGGGGGATATAGCATAAATAAAGTAGAAAAAAGGGTTTACAAACAAGTTTGGGTAAAAATATTGTAATAAAAATATAATATAAAAAAATATAGAAAAGAAAAACTAATGATTCGACAACTTTTAAGATGGAAAAAGATTATTGCTTCAATCTAGGCCTAGTTATCTAATAAATACTTTTAAGCATTTTAAACAATAAAATTCAGTACAGTTTTACAAAATATACATAATTAACCGTACTGTAACAATAATTTAATTCCTATACACTATGAAACGTGGTTCTTATAAAAGCAATGGAAATATTTTAACACCAAAACTAGATAAAAAAATGTAAGCTAAAAATAATGTGATAAGTCAATCTATAGTATGCCCATATTTAGCATTAAATGACTATATATGGATTTGTCACATTGACATTCTGTGTAACGTAAAACCCATTTTGAAAACATAACTTGTGCCATTAATTAATAAGTATATCTACACGTGAAAGACTTGTTGGATAAAGTATTGTTTTTTTTCCATAGTTGGATGTACAAAACTTATTTACATATGCAAATTTGTTTTAAAAATAAGAGGAGTTATGTGGGAAATATGGTTAACAGTGGAGAAGAAAGGATCAAAGAAAATTAAGTAGTTTAGATCGGTTTAGATGGATGGACATTTATGAAATGATAAATCAAAGAGAGATTGGAATTTAGAAGTTGAATGTAGAGCATAATGTTCAAATAAGATGACATGTGGAGAGATGGGGAAAAGATAAAATAAGCAGAATCTAATTTGAAGAATATTATGAGAAAAATACAAAATGAGGACTTGTTACATTAAAACTTTTTTGTAAAAGAGAAAACAAAATAATTTACTTTACTATGTTTAAATGTCTTTACTTGTATCAAAGGAATATATAACCAATTTCCTAATCAGCAATTGTAAAATAATTTTTCTAATTGTAAATATTACATTCTTTTACAAAGAGAATATATCTAATTTACAATTATTCTGAATTTATTTTATTTCAGTATTATATATGTCACCATTCAAAAACCTATGTTACATCTTTCATAAAATAATCTCTTATTTACAAGTCCGAGAAATTCAATTTTATTGTTATTGCTATTTTTTTCTTATTGTGTAAATTTTAAGTTTAAAACTTTTGTAAAGAGCAAAACTACCTTCGCACGGATTCCGTTTAACGCAATAATAGAAGATGGCATGTTTTGTTCAAATGGAAATCATATGACACTGTCTTCCGTTCCATGAAACCGAACAAGTGCAAATTAGTTTTAGAAATTATATTGATATTTTTATCGATTTTTTGCTGATAAAATATCAATATTGGTATGAATTGTAACAATAGAAGACTTATTTAAATAGCTGTGGCTGAACATGTAGCAGCATTTTTTTATACTGCATTTCTCAGGCCGTCAGAGTTCATATTATAGAGGGAGCCATCTTCTTCTTGAATTTGCGCATGTGTACTAATTAAATGTTATGAATGGTCGACCGCTAACATCTACAAGCTCCATCAACTCATTCATTAACCCACACAGTTACAAAACTGTTGGTTTGTTCCGAGTTAAATTCATCTCAGATGTAGAACCCCAAGTGATATTGAGAGTGTAAAAAATGGAATTGCCTAAAAAGTTTTCCAGAACAGGTAGTAGCAACCAATTTCTGATTTCGCATCACGGTTCTGGATATGATGAAATTTTGGATGAAAATAACTTATTTCACGAGTTCATTATCTGTGTCAGTGGAATTAAAATATATAATAGGCTCTTCTTCAAATGTTTTTGTTGTATATGACTCGTGCCACAAACTGACAAAGACACATTCCTTTCTTGCAATGTAATGTTCTTTGTCCTTTTGGTAATTTTCCTTTAATGAGTAACTTAGTGTAAACAGCACTGTGTTGTAATAATATTAGTTCAACTTCTTCCTGTAGAGAAAAAAAAAAGACAAATTAATATTATAACAAAATTCATATTCAATGAACTGGCACACAAGATACATGAGTTTGTGACCTGCCTTAAAGCCTATTTTCCATTACTAGGCGAATTTGTTTGCGCGAATCAAAAGTCTCAGCTTATACGCATGAATAGAGAGGAAGATGGAAGCATGAATACACATGCGTATAAGCCTAGTGGAAAATCGGCTTTAAGCAAGCCGCGAAATTTGTATTTCTCAGTCTCAGACAGAAATCATGAATTATGAGATTAAATATTATCTGTTAAAAATAGCTAACCTACTTCCTAAATATATTTGAAGATTATTTTGTAGTTTTAATCAAGCTAATCACATCCGTAGAAAAAAAAACTGGAAAAAAAACATGTTTTCGCTTATAAAATGACAAAATAAATGGTTAATTTCGACAGCAAATTTGACTATTTTTTGCTTTAATTTACAGTTTTGTTTAGGTCAAAGTGGATGACAAAATGACGTATTAAAAAAAATAATAATCAAGAATTATTTTTTCTGGGGGACAATACATCTTTAATAGAGTACTAGAAATCTCATGATAATACTTTGTGATCTTATGTCTCACACTAAAGGTGCAATTTCTTCAGATTATTTTTTTATCCCGAGTACATATAAAGACAAAAATGTGCAGACCATGCATATTGTATGATGCACATCACCATGCTGAGAAAAACTCCTGCTACACTGTGCCCTTTTTTTACTATGTTATGTTTTAAATAGCACCCTCTGGATGTATCTGAGAAAATTATAGTCTCTTTATTTCATTTTATACTATTTGGGACCTTTGTTTGGCAGGTTTTTTTCTCTCTCTCAAGACATTTGGTCTGATTGAATAAAGATATGTATACTGAATTGATTTTCCATCATAGGTCACATACTAAAACCAGGAAGTCCAAATTTCACAATTATCAAAGCAATGACGCATTAATTACATCATAATTACAATAAGTACAAATAAGAAAATAAGTAAATAAACCAAATCATATTTCTACACTGACCTCAAAGTTCCGTGGCTCTGTGTCTGCCGTCAACATCGCCCTGCGTGGGTCAAGGGTTAAACGAGTTGTATCTTCACTTTCTGTGGGATTTTCCATTATTCTACTGCCATTTAGATCGATACCAACAGTTACATCCTAAGTAAATAAAATAATAAGAATATTAAGCATTTCTATAACTATTTTAAGTGTTTGGACGTGTTAAAAAACATTTTCCATTCTTTGTTATCATGAGAAAGTGTCCCCTAGGGGTGTCACATAAAATGTTTACCTGGTTGTATTCTCGTTGGTTTGACTTCAACTCATTAAGAAATCGTTTAAAATGTTCCTGTAAATAAAACATTATCATTATTAAATTAAATAATTTTTCAATTATTGACCAAGGGAATTGGAGCTTTATTGAACATTATTTTACTAATGAGTGTTGTGATAGCACACTGTGACTACACCAAACTGATCATGTATATCACAATGACTACAGTAAATGAGCATATATGTGTCAGAGAATAATTTTTTTGTGAGGGCGTGTGGTGCAGTGTGTTGGACGTTGGATTACGGATCGTAAGATCGTGGTTCGAATCCAACTTTCGCCACATTGCTTGTATATCCTTAGGCAAGACATTTTACTTACATTTGCCTCTCTCCACCTAGGTGTATAAAATGGGCACCGGTAAGATCAAGACACAAATTTGCGCTGATTACTAGCTGCATTATGGGAGTATGTTTCCATACAGTACGTGTTTGATAAACAAAAATGGCACTGAGAGCTTGCTTATATGCGCTATATCAACTATTATTTTTCATCAGTGTAGCATAGCAAACAGACAAAACTACCTTCTGCTTAGATGTTTATTATCCTATATTTTTGTTATTAGAAGTTCACACCACTATATCAATTTAAGGATTGGAATATTTGCATGAATCAGGTTTTTAACCAATAAGAATTGATAGCATATGCAGATTTGAATTCCTTTGGCGCCGAATAGATTAAAAGCTCATGACAAACCGTCTTTGACAAAACCGCTTTTCATGATTAATGTTGTTTAAATTACATTTTTATAGGCCACCAACATATCCTCAGGAAAAATTGAAAACGTAACCCATGCCCTTCAAAAAATGGAATCTATTACGGAAATATCAAATCCATATTTGTATATTTCCTAATACTAATCATTATTGATTTTATAATTATCATAATACACCTTTAAGGCATTTATAACAACAACACAAATGTATACATTTATCATTGGACTTTGAAGATACATTTTTCTCCCCTTTTTTTTTCTACGGAAGTGATTAACTTGATTAAAACTACAAAATAACCAGTATTCAAAGTCGGATTTAATCAATCTTCATTTTTCATGTTTTTGGGGGAACAATACATCTTTAATTGAAAATGTGTAATAACTTCATTTTTAATTAATATTGATTAGGTTACCCACCATCTAATTTCATTTTTAATTAATCTATAATTATCAAGTCCACCCCTGAGTGACAATCATATTGATACAATATATTGTAATTTACATGTTTACTTATTTTTATGTAAATTCATTGAAAATCACCATAACGTGTTATACCAAATTACACTCTAACCAGCATTTTTTCAAAATACTGGTACTCTTTAATCCAAATATGAATTTATTTTATTTGTTTTCCTTTATATTTTATTCATATACTACCAGCAGTTGTCATTACAGTTTCATTGACATGTTTTATAATTATCCTATCTTGTTCATTGCTGATGTGCAGTTCCCACTGATAGTACTAATTTGTTGAGGTGCTGACCATCTTTCAATTCTATTTAATCCTTGTAAAATAGTACTTTTAATTTCTTTACTGGATATTATATTAGTGTTTAGAAATTAGTTTTTCTTTCGTTATATATTTTTCTTCATTTTCAAACGGTTCTGTATTTATTTCAGGTTTGGTTTTGTAACGCAATTATTGGGGCAGTTTGCGGCACCCCTGTTGATGTGATGGCGTCGAAGCAGACTCCGTCAGAGGATGCAGGACTCAAGAAGCCTGGTCAAATAATCATATATTTCAAATTAGTGTAATGTATCAAATAAAAATGCCAATGCTTTTTTGATACAGATGATACTAAAATGAATTGTCCTTCTATTCTGTTCTGAAAAAAGCTTTGTCGTATATAATAATTATTATTTTTCTTCTGAATTTGTTCATTTTTATATTTAAGAATTAGGACAAGGCTAAAGTGGTTTTTTTTGTAGTTTGTAATAATGTGTGAAAGATTATTAAACATAATTGATAACAATATGCAAAAATACTTTTCATTTTTGTGGTTTTTATTCTAGTTAATGTACCATATAGAAATATATAATTATATCTCCATGTAGAAATTTTGAATGTGATATCTTTACGAACGATTTTTTGATTATCTGTACAATCTATGGTTTCTCTTAAGACTTTATTGAAAACCAAAATTACAGTACATATAACTTGCCAAAATGTAAAAATAATGTACTACAGTCAGTATGTAGTGGAAATGGTTCTTACCTTACAGTCATCAAGATTATAATATATAAAATGCAGCTAATGATAAGAAGATTGAAGGAAAACATCAAAACATAATTTAATAATAATTTATCATTTCAATATATACTATGGAAAAAAAACCAATAAGGTCTCAAGTACCTCAAAATTTAAAATATTTGCAACGATTTCTTAATATAAAGAGGAAGATTGTTCCATGCTTTAATAGCGTTAAAATGGACCTGAAATGGATTTTCGATTTTTTTCATTTTAGAATGATGTTTTGGGGGCTATTAGGTGTTGCTAGAATGTATATTGTTACAAAATATAAATTGGCCCTTTTGGGGAAATCCCCATTTGAAAATCAAAAAAATTCGCGGGTGACGTCACTTTGCGAATATATTCCTATCCCTCCAATGGACAATTTGCAGTTTTTTGGCTATAACTTTTGAAATATATGGAGTATTTTCTAAAAAATGCTTGTGCATTTGCAGAAACGTATTTAGAATTTTTTTAGATAAAATTATTACCGTATAAACGGTTATTCATCGAGTAAATGACGATTTAAAATCTTAAAATCAACGATTTTTTTCTGGCAATACCGAAGTTGGCTTGGCAACGTTGTCCGGGATACAGCTCCGTGCGCAATGATGCGTATCCATATTTTCCGTTCGTGTATTTTGTATATCGTTCATAATTTATACTGCTAAAATTTGTTAGTTTCTTTAGTTTTTAGTTTAGCAGAATTAAATTAATAATATGAGATGATAATTTATTTGTCACGAATCAGGCAGTTCGAAAACGAATTTTATTCATATTTTACTTTGGCTTGACAATGAGCGCAGCAAGTTGTTGATATCGCTTTGGTCCTTGGATGCACATGAAACGGAGCCTCGCCGCATGATGTGGGTGGTGGATCGACTCCGCGTGCTGGATTGGGGGCCTAGGCCTAGTAAAGGTTTGGGAGGTAGGCCTTCTAAATTCGGGTTTTAGAACAAACGAAGTACATTTTAGGGACCTATATTTCAACAACATTAGATATTGAATAAATTAGTATTAGTGTCAACGCTTCGCGTATCTTTCCAGGCCGTCGATCATTCACTGACTATCGGGCGGCATACACGCTCTCGATATCATCGTGTGTATATGTGACGTCGTGAATATAGAGGCTTCCGACGGCCGTTGAAATAGAATATTGCAATGGCGTGAGTAATTTTCGCTAATTTACCATGGTATCTTAAAATTTCGTTTTTACTCAAAATACTATACATTTTGTTTTTATTTGTATGGGTTTGTGTTAATTTGATACATTTAAATAACATGTGTGAATTTCTTGAAAATCGAAATTCCATTTCAGGTCCATTTTAAAATAAAATATTTTGCCAGCACATCCTTTAATTATTGGGATACGGAAGTTACACATAGTGCTACTTCTGGTCACCCTCTCATGAAAATCCCTGATAAGTGTAAAATGCTCATTTAGGTACAATAGAGCATCCAACAAAGTGTCTCTTTAAAGATGTATTGTCCCCTGAAAAATTTTTGTTTGTTTTTTGTTTGTTGAATATGCCATTTTAATGTCACATAATAGTTATTGACTTCGAAAAGTAGAAACATTATTTTTTTCCGTTTTTTTTCCACGGGACGGAAGTGATTCACTTTATTAAAACTACAAAATAACCTATTCAAAGTCTGATTTAATTAATCTTCATTTTTCATCTTTTTGGACAATACATCTTCAATACGACATAAACATATTTATTTATTATTTGTTTTTTTTTTTGCGAGTAACTCACCAATTACAAGATGGATAAACTATTTAATAATTCATATTTCTATTATTTAATATTTAAATATTATATTTATTTTTACATATTTCTTTTCGTTCATTTTTTAGGAAAGTGTCCCCGGAATAGGGGTGTCCCGAATCTTTATAACTCGGTAGTTTAGTGTAGTATCACAAAATAAAGATGCTATAATTATATTGTTATAAAGGATACAACAGCTCTGTTCCAGCAACCAATCAGATTGTCTGACATAGCAATCAAGACATTGTGTTTTGTAAAATATCCATTAGCCTTTGCGATTGGTTTTTCCATTTGTGTTGTTAACTATAAGAAATAAACAAACTAGTATTTAAAAACAATTTATTATAAAATAATATTTTAATGTATCATTACAAGTTACGAATCTGGTTGATTTCTACAGTCATATCAGGTCCATAGCCCCCAGTATAGTTGGTAAGGTTTCAACCTGATCACATTTTCACAGAGGGCTTTGACAACCTAGTGGCTTGAACAGAGATTATGTTCCCTTTTTTTGTGAAAACCAGATCACTTTATTTCCAGTGGCTACATCACTGCATATACTGAAAGCTATTGTAGATTCATATGTGCCTAAGATTATAAATTAGTATCGAGTGTGTCTCTGATTAGGAATATAGGAATATTAAATTTTAATACAATGGCCACTAACTATGTGGTAGTTAGAATGAGGGAGATTCATCAAATCAAAATAATGTACTGTACAGTATTTATTACCCGTATATCCTCTGGTATAATCAACTTTAGGGGGTGGGACTATACCCGGGGAAACCCTGGGACTATACCCGGGAAACCCTGGTATTGCATTTCCTGTAAAAACTCATCTGAACTGGCTAGAGAGAGGCTTCCATCCAGACTAAAAGTCAATACTTGGACTATACCCAGGGACATGCCTGTCATCTGAACTGGCTAGAGAGAGGCTTCCATCCAGACTAAAAGTCAATACTTGGACTATACCCAGGGACATGCCTGTCATATGAACTGGCTAGAGAGAGGCTTCCATCCAGACTAAAAGTCAATACTTGGACTATACCCAGGGACATGCCTGTCATCTGAACTGGCTAGAGAGAGGCTTCCATCCAGACTAAAAGTCAATACTTGGACTATACCCAGGGACATGCCTGTCATATGAACTGGCTAGAGAGAGGCTTCCATCCAGACTAAAAGTCAATACTTGGACTATACCCAGGGACATGCCTGTCATTCTGAACTGGCTATGAGAGAGGCTTCCATCCAGACTAAAAGTCAATACTTGGACTATACCCAGGGATATGCCTGTCATCTGAACTGGCTATGAGAGAGGCTTCCATCCAGACTAAAAGTCAATACTTGGACTATACCCAGGGATATGCCTGTCATCTGAACTGGCTAGAGAGAGGCTTCCATCCAGACTAAAAGTCAATACTTGGACTATACCCAGGGACATGCCTGTCATCTGAACTGGCTAGAGAGAGGCTTCCATCCAGACTAAAAGTCAATACTTGGACTATACCCAGGGATATGCCTGTCATCTGAACTGGCTAGAGAGAGGCTTCCATCCAGACTAAAAGTCAATACTTGGACTATACCCAGGGATATGCCTGTTTTTGAAAATATAATCAATAAAGTAGGGGGTGGGATTAAACCCAAAACAGTAATTTTAAAAGTTACTGCACGAGAACAAATCTTGACATGTGACAGAAAAGGAATTCTGGGATTGGTAACTAAAGGATGTTACCAATATATAATTTCACAGGCTTAGCTTTGTCGTTGCCGACGAACACATGATAATTTAAAAAATGATGAATGTATGACATGAAAGTCATTAGGTAATATGTAATTAATTACTGTGTCGCAATTCAAGATCTATATTGTGGTTGTATTGATATGCATAATTAAGCCATTCTGATGATAAAATCTAATTATTAATTAACCTTAATCAAACATACATAATGCTTAATGAAATTCCCTTCGGTAATAAATGATAATTACATTTGAATTACTGATTAAGTATAAAGATAACAACAACAAAGATGTTTGAATACAAATATCTCTAAATATAGCTATAGCTCTATAAATGAGTTGGTGGGAGAGAAGGCCGGAGGCAAGGGGAGAAATCAGAATGGCATTGTTTTTGTTGAACTTCAAGGTGTCCATATAGCCTATAGTAATTTTCACAGTGCCCATTTATTTTTAGAGGCATATTACTATGTTATTGTGTATATGGGTAAAACAGGTAAACTGTTACAATACCAGCTTACTTTTACAGAAATACTCTAGTTTATCAGGTAGCAAGCCTATATTGTGATTGAGCTGCTTTTTTAGCTTTTCACTATATGCACGTTGAAACAACAAAACTCTGAATACCCCGCTGAATACAATGCTAAATCAACAATTATATTATTAAATATTGAAATGAAATGATGTCTTTAAAATTCACTCACTTTAATTTTCTCGTAATGCGCAATCAGACTTAATAAACCAATTATGACAAGACAGAGTACGATAGCGACGACGGTTGACACACCAATATGTAACGGTCCATTGCTCTCACCAAACCCGCTAAGGTTACCAATGATACCGACAATGACAAGACTGCAGAGGACTAAAGTCATTAGTAAACCGAATGGTTGGTTATACCAGAGTGTGTAGCATTTCATTTTGGGGTCATCAATCATCAATGACACAGCTGCTGTGTAATCTCTTTGTGGAATCTGTAAAATAAATTATTATTTTTATAATGAGAACATAAAGGAAAGTTAATGTTATTAACTGTCCTCAATTTAAATTGAGGAAATGTAGGCTCAACACGGCCACAGTACTTAACATATCATTGATACATCAAGTACAGAGGTCCTGACAAAATAAAATATCGGGAGATTTTACAAAAGCGTGGCCAAACCATAGAGGGCAGTATGTCAAGTGGTTAAGGCGGAGGTGCTGCAATCCATTGTAACAAAAAAATTAGTCCAGTGTATTAAGCATATAGCTCATGTGCACTAAAAAACTAGTGTTGCGATATCCAAACAGATTGGGATTTTCCAAACAACAACAATATTGAAGAATACTTACGTTTACGCCTCTCCTCGCAATCTCGTCTGGACAATAAATCGTGTCAAACCTAGATCTGCAACCATTTGTTGTCGACCTAACATCACCAAGTTTAACGCCATTGTACAAAGCTAAATGAAATTAAAAAATACAGTATTAATATTATATCTTTTTTTATAATGTGAATTTTAAACATAGCATAATGAATATCACAATTTTATTCTAATGATGCAGGCATAAAATTGGGGAAAAAATTTTGAATAATTTATTTAAATTTATAAAGGTCATATAACATAGTCTTTCTGAGAAACATCAACCTAAATAATAATAATAGATTGGACACATAGATTTAATATATTACGTGATTGATATTTGATGGCCATTTTAAAGCCTACATAATACCATCAGAAAATTAAATACAAATTCATCTTGTCATGAGAGGATAAAAAAAAAGCCATACATTTCCCATTGATGCACATTGCTAAGCAACTAGCAACACAAGACAAATAATTTTAAAGCCATACAATTCTATTTAAAAGACGAGTATATATCAAAGACTGAAAAATGTGATAATCGGACACCAGTGCACACCAAATGAATGTTATAATTGTCCATATTTTTGGTATAAGTACCAATCTGCATAATGATAAAACCATTTTTCATATAATCGTAAAACATGAAATCAAATTTACTGTAATAGTCTGAAAATAGTGCTCAACCAATGATCATAAAATTTTTCCATAATTTATTATGAAATTATAAATTAAAACAGCAGCTTGGATAATTGCAGTACAATGTTTTTATAGTTTTGAAAATGTCATCCATCTTGCAATTTAATTACACTACAGCTGGTCGAGGTGGGCAGGAACCCGCACCCTTCTACCTTCCTTAAAATTTTTAATTTAAATTCACCCAACACGCCACTTAAAAAATTATTTGAATGTACCGTTTTATTTGTTACCCACACACCCTTAAAATGTTGCTTTCTTCTATTATTTCACACTCACCCTGTATTTCTACAATACATCCTTTTCTAAATTACCGAGTTTTTTACTTTTGGCGATCAAGCTATGTCACGTCAAGCAATGCGTCGTCAGTCATCGTCTTGGTCTAAAAACCATCAAAACTGTTTTCGAGGTGAGGAGCAAGAAGACAATATCTTTACATACGCACAATGAATTAACTTGACATAGTTTGTCATCGCAAAACGAAAGCTCTCTAGCTATTTATGAGGTAGACAAACAGCAGTCTCAACCAACTGCAAATGTTCATTCATATACTGTAGTCTCAGCAGATAAAGAAGAAACAAAAAAGTGTGTATTGCAATGTATACCCTTCTCTAATTATTATAATAGCATAGTGTAACAACTGTTTAATGTGTTTATAGATGTAATATATATTTATTGCTTTGTTTACAACTTTATAGATAGTTAACCTTGCAGTGTAAGTCATAGGCTTATGAGCATGTCTACACAACTCACCAGCATACAATTTGCAAAATTATATGCATAATATTTCAACATTATTTTGGTCATAATAGACTTTTAAAGTTTTCTGTACTGTATGTGTACTTGTTATAATTAATATAACCAGTGTGTTCTTGAAATAACGGTAAAAAAAAACAAATAAATTTCCGTCCGATGTTTTGAACTGGTTTGACATACTTTTTATTTGCAATGTTAAATATTAATGGTTGTTCTGGTTGAACATTAAGTAAAATGATTATTACAATTCTTTTAATATTTTTTTAAAAACCAGTTTTTACCTATACAGATTGTCTGTTCGTGTACACCATTGTTTATTCATACTTTTGTCTATTCATACTTTTGTTTATTCCTGCTTTTGTCTATTCCTATCATTGTCTAGTCTTACATTTGTCTATTCATACTATTGTCTAATAACACTTTTGTGTACTGAATGTTCAATAACCTTTTTATAAGTTTATCAGTATTCTTTCCTTATCCAACCTAATCCACCTTCTAATGAAGTGAGTTTAGCATAGCATTCTGGCTTTTATTATTTTGATTGTAGTCAGACAATTCACTTCTTACAGGGATCATCGTCTTTTCTCAACTAAAATGCTTTCGAATAAAGAAAATCTTGGGATATTCTCAAATATTATACTACAAACTACTAAATTCTCTTTGGCAAAAAGTGATGAAGAGAAGCCAAATGGCAAACAGAACTAATAGAGTATCAATATTACTGTACTGTAGCTGTCCTTTTTTCTAAATTTTAAAAAATCAATAATTATTTCTTTCTTTCTACAAACTACAGTCCAAATAATTCTTTGGTATAAACTGTTGTTATAGACAATATCAACACATAAATATAAAATGTAATGGTTTTGCATCACACACTGCATTGTGTAGTTATGGAAACACATCTAGCAAATGTGAACACTTTGACATTGTACATTTCATGTTAAATCCATCAGGATTCCCAAGATATTAATTCTAAAGTATGAAAACTCGTTTTAATAACATTAAATGTTTTTCCTATTAAATTATACGAGAGTCTAGGGAAGTCATTAGCCTTTCAATAAATGTTGAAAAATTTATGGAAAAAAAACATTTCAAATTTAAAAATGAAATATTTATGGACAATAGGGGAAACAATAACTGTTTAATTTAAAAACATGAATGGTTTAAGAAACGCTGTATCAGTTTAATTTAATAAATAGCAAAGGAATCTTGATTTCTCATTTAAAAACAAAACCATCTTGCAATTTTCTGGAGAATTCAAAGTAATTTGGAAGAGATATTGATGATAATAAAGACCAACCACCAGGGCTAAAAATATCCACTAGCAACCCTTTTTTTTTTTAACATACTGTACAACTTGCAAACCAAGCACCCCAACTTAACCCCAAGCAAGCAATGATGAAATTAATTATTTGAACTACAAGAATTAAAATGTCAGAAATCAGTAGAGATCAAGCCTAAAGTACCTAGATTGAATGTACTTATTTTAAAAAAAAATTAAAAATCAGCAAACATTAAAATTGTTTGGACATTTTCAACAGTTTATAGAAAAACTACTAGAAAACTGAGGCGGATCCAAGCAGGCCCGGGGCCTCCTAAATTTCGCAATTTTGAATGCAAAAGATAGGACATCAAATTAAGCTCAACCGGGCTTCATTTCATTATTTTTACGCCCTGCAACTGGCAAATTTCTAGTTTTGGTGAATTGAGCCCCAAACTATGAATACTCTTTTGGTAAATTATTTTGTATGGGTTATTCTGTATGTTTGCATTCTGGCATATTTAAATACTAAATTTATTTGAACAAGAAAATAAGTGAAATAGTGAGGTATACTTTATTTACTTGCAGACTACTATGAAAGTTATACAAACAAAATAAACGACCTTTAGGTCATGTTTACAAAACTGATTGACTTCTTTTAAAATACTATGTACATGAACTCATTGAATACTATACAGTAACATCTAAAGCTCTGTCTACACTATCAAACTAGTTTGACAAAAAAGTGTGATGTGCCCAAATGTTAATGTCCAAATATGGTAGTGATATATGACATCATAATGTCCATATTGTATTGTATATGGGCACATCACATTTTTTTGTCAAATATAGTTTGATAGTGTAGACAGAGCTTCAAAAGTATACAACACAGGCCATACACTCAACATTAATAATGAAAATTAATATTTCAAATTTAATAATTTTAATTAAAATACCACTATGATGATGTAGCAACATTAATATTCTGTAGCCACTCCTGATAATAATATCACGTCTCTATTTGTTGGATTAACCTCAGTAAAACATTAATATCAGTTGAAATGTACAGTATTCCGAAACACTCAATTGCGAACCACGCTCTTAAATATTCATTTGAAAGCTTTTAGTGTACACTCATATCTATAAATTATGAAATGTATTGTTAATAATAGATTTGGATAAATACAAAATAACTCTATAACACACTTTCATATTAAATAAGATAAAGTTATAACAAAATGAAAGATTTTATTATAGTTTTTTTATGGGTTTATCAGTAATTTTCCTTCCTTTAATAACATTATGTTAATGCCCAAATTTGGGTTATATATTTAATAGCAGTTTTTAAACATTAAAATATTGCCCCCCTAAAAAAACCCCCATTTTTTTACATATTATTTGTTGAATATGTCAATTTAATGGTCTAATAATAATTGGATCGGTGGAATTATTAACCTGAAAAAACTCGAAATAAAAGCAAAAAAAAATCGTCAACCCAAAGTCCTTTTTCGGGTTAAATTTAACAGTGTATATTTTCTAATCTAATATCTGTACCATTTTTTTTAATAAGGAGGTAAATAACTTTATTAATAAATAATATATTATAATTAAAAAATTACATATAAACTATAGATATTTATTTATACTTTTTATTGTTTATATTTGTATGGAATGTATTTGTTGGGTTTGAAATAAAATAAATTAAACCTAGAGTTACAAATTAATATTTGCCTACCAGCATATCAATCATTCTGAAGAGTTTGTATAATGTAACCCACTAAATTTAACTTGATTAAAAACCTTTACGGTAGTAATGAATGTGCAATTGGATCAAATATGGCATTTTCTATTAAATTTAAACTGCTTGTTATGGCAGTGATAACAATCCAAAATGCTGGAGATCTGTCTAATAGGAAACACAATAAATATTCTAAAAGATAACTGAACACCGAGATGTGACAGTCATTCTGATCTAAAGTCTCTGGTTACACTTGCTTCTACTTGAATTTCAAAATAATTTTGATTGGATTATTAGTTTGTTGCCTCTAGGATGGGACTATAGTAATTACCAAAGGACTTTGATCAATAAATGTTCATGTCACGCATCATTTGGCTAATAAATTCAATCCAGAGAATAACGTTGAATTATTAAAATCGCACAATGCAAAACAAAAATAATAATAAAGATCAAATTTAAAAAAAAACCTTTAATAAACTAATAAAAAAATGCCATAAAAAAATTATTAAATTTTAAAAATAAAAAACCCTGACTGGCGAGAGACTTTATAGAAATTATTTGTTCACAAGCTAATTTATCACTAATTTGGTTTCTGACATTAGAAAAAACAGTTTACTATTAATTAGTACTAGTATAAAAAAAACCCACACAGAATATTTAACATTGTAATGAATATTTATGTATGTTAATGGTTTTATTTTGTTGTGAATGGAAATAAAGAAACAAACAAAACAAAGATGAGATTTACATTAACAGTAATGTATGTTAACATAATATTCCATTTTCCAAATGAAATCAAATTTGTATGAAACAGTACTATTGGTTGAAATTAAGGGTACCAGCATATTAATGAAATTATGCAAACTGAACCGGTCTTCCCAAGATAATATGGATTGTGTTTGAGTAGAGTAATGCTGATATTGTGACATTACAATAATTATAGACAAAAAATATTAAACAGCATTGGTAATATAAATACATAACAGTATTATGAAAAGGTATATACAGTAGTATTGATAAATCATTTCAATGCATTGCATAGATGGAAAGCTTTGGGCACAAAAGTCAATGAGAACAGTGCATTATGATAGTACTTACTAACACAAGCTATTATTGTGAATATAGTACAATTACCATGGTGTTCTCAACAAAAGAAAAATACATTTCCTCAAAATTTAAATAATAAACCAAACATTCTTCCTATTCATTATACAGTTACTGTAGTTTTTATTAAAAACTAAATTCTTAATTTGAATGCCTACAGTATAACCTATTCCCAAATACTATCACTTCAGTACATACTGTACACCTGGTTTAAGGATATTAAAATACTGTACTATCATAAACCATTAGAAATATTAAAATGAAATCTTCAGTACACAGTTAATATTAAACAATCTATAGTATACATTAATAAATGTTGTATGTAATAATATAATAATTTATTATTATGTAGCTATCCCTTTCATTTCATGTCAAAATGAAATTAATATGAGAACTATCCATATAATATGTCAATTACTCTATTTTCAACCATGATAAAAAATGACATTAATAGACTCTTCAAAAAATGATAATGCAACGAAAATTGCCAAATGCATTTTCACTTTAATCGTGAACGATTAATAACATTCATTTAATATAACAAATTGTACATGCTCTTTATAATGTTATTGCGTGACAGACATCATGCTGTTTATGTGCGTGTATTGTGTGGTAGAGTGGTGCTTTAGTTGAGTAACATAGTGCGCAATAAACATAAAAAAAAGGGTTTGCTCACAAGCCCGTAGCGAGGATTTTTACAAGGCAACTTGTTCTTTTGCATCAACATGAGCTAATGTAGGCTATAAGCATTTATAAAAACTTTAATGCTGATCTGTAATTTTAAAAGGGCACTTCAGGAAAAACTGGGTTCATTTTGAACCACCAAACTCACCCTGGCTACAGGCTTGGGTCAGAGGAGAAGATTGGATATAGAATCTTGATTGAGGTGAGGTGGGGTGGGGTGGGGTGGGGTGGGGTGGGGTACAGTATGCGTGTGCATACAGTAAGAGAACATGGATAAAAGGACTGTCACAAACTACAGTATAAATATAATTTTTGTATAATTAAACATATAAAAACAAATATTTAATTTTTTTTGTCATATTACACAGTGAAAGCATCATGCATAATGGGATATGACAATCTAGTATAGAGAGAATAAATGTTCAAAGGTAATTACATTCTGCATTGAGTGAATTTGTGTTCAAGTAAGTATAAGAGCAAAGGCAAATTCCAGAGAATATTGGCAGAGGGTTTTATACTGATGCCGATCTTGGGTAAATGGCTGGCTAGGAGGAGGCGATTAGGTAGATAGTACCCAACTTTTCTTCAACAAACGATACAATTTGTAAAGCAGCATTGTCCGGAACCCTGGGGATTTTTTTTTGCTTCTCGATTGCCTGGTGACTGTCGTCACAATTTTTTTTAATGAATTTGCACCCTTGACTTGAGATTTCCCAAGCGAATACACCAATTCATACAACATTAAAAAACAATTTTGACAGCTAACATCAAACACAGCTGGAAAATAGACCATATTGAAGCATGCATAATTAACAACCAATATTCATAATTGAATTGTTTACATTTCACGATATTGTTACAACATTACTTTAACCTTACCATTCGGGTTGTGAAATATGTCGTATATTTCCTTGTCGATTGTAGCAACTTATTTGAATAAAATATTTTCAAAATAATTATATTCATTTTTAATTTCTTTTTATATAAATAATTTCATAATTAATAAAATGAATTAAAATTTCAAAATCCTAAAACTGTATATTTACTCAAAATGCACAGCAAAAACTAATTCAAGTTTAACTAAAAACGACAAGAGTGGTATTAACATCTTAAGCTCTGTCTACACTCTCAAAATCAATCTAGTTTGAAAAAAAAATGCGATGTTTCCAAATATGGTAGTGATATGACATCATCGTTTCTATGGGCACATCACATTTTTTTGTCACAAAGTTTGATAGTGTAGACAGAGCTTAAGCAATTGAAAATAATATTTCTGACTGCGTTGAGTTTCAGGTTTCTCATGGAGTGGTTACTGGTGATGTTGTGTGCAATTATACTTTGTGGTAGAGACAAGCCAAAGCATAGAGTGGTAAATGGTTCAGAAATAGACCCACAGCATGGTCAATGGTTCAGAAATACTGTAGGCCCATAAAAGTGGTCAATGATTTAAAAACAGGGCCATTTTAAAATTTAAATTTAAAACCATTAGATTTGATCAATGGTTCTGAAATAATCGTATAGTGTTCAAAAGCATACTGTTCAAAAGGGGAACTACAGTATAAGGTGGTCAAAGATTTAGAGAAGCAGGCCCGCCCACAGAGAGGTTACGGAGTTCAGAAATAGGCCCATTGAGATATGGATTCAGTTCACAGGCCCACAGAGTGGTCATTAGTTCAGAAACCGGCCTATGGAGTGGTAAATGTTTCAGAAACAGGCCCGTAGAGTGGTCAATTGTTTATACTCGCTATGCTAACTGGTTGTACTGTACATAGAGTAGCTGGTGAGACCCGAGCAATTCACTTCTTTATTATTACATTGCGTGTGGGATATTAAAACAGAATTTACATACTGTATACTGTAGTCAGCTGGTCTGCATATATTGATAAAATTTTAAAACCACAGGTTATCAAAATATCAAACCATTTAGTATATATTTCTAAGTATATTATTGTAGGTTTAGTCAATGCAGTTTGTTATGTTAAGACTCATTGATATAATATTCATGGAAAGTTTAACATATTCATGAATAAATAATACAGCAGACATTATTAATATTATACAAAAGCAAGATTTCTTTATAGTTTCGCCATATTATTAAATAAATCTATTTCATTACAGAATTATGGAAAAAGTTCTATAAATATATTACATTTTTTGTGGGACTTCTTAAGCTGTGGCTACACTATCAAACTACTTTATGTGACAAAAAAGTGTGATGTACTGTACCCAAATATGGTAGTGATATGCTTAAATATGGTAGTAGTGATATGACATCATCCTGTCCATATATGGGCACATCACATTTTTTTTGTCACAATCATAAAGTTTTATAGTGTAGACAGAGCTTTAGGTTAAATAGCATAGCTTAATAATGATGTTGACATTTTCTCAGTGTGTGATGATATAAAATTATCAAAACATACTGTCATTTATTAATAAAAATTAATATAATATTATGACATTTCAAATGTTTATCTTCTTGATTTCCTATGTTCAAAGTTTGCATGACTACACAAAAAAAAGTTTTTTTCATTTTACAAATTAGAAAAATTTGTCTTACCCACTCGATTACTGCTCCGCAAACCTAACAATGTTCCATTAGAACTTCCTAATAGAAAAATAAAACTTTTAATTATTAAAAAAACATTGAGGCTATTGGCAAGGTCAATCTGGAAAATCATTTAAAGTTTCTTATTGTCATGGTGAACCAGACGTCCAATGACTGTACAGTATTGTTTACGTCAAGTGCATCTTTATCAGTCTGTTGTTTATTGGCTGAGAACTAGGTATAAGGGCCTGTTTCTGCTGCATCAAAAATAACCGGTTAAAATCGGTGTGAATAAATTAAAATCGGTGTGAATAAATTAACTCCATTTTCTTGGCAGCAGAAACAGGACAAATTTGTGGTAACCGGTTAAAAGGCAGCGCAAAATAACCGGTTAAAAACACCAATTTAAATCGGTGTTAGAACGCCGTTTAACCGGTTATCGCTGAGCAATTCTTAGCTGCAACACGAAATAACGGTTATTTGATTGACAGTTGTGACCACGGGTCAGATACCGTCGCATACGATGTGTCTTTTCCTCGTGGTTTTGACAGTCGAACGAAGAAGTGAACATGTATGTGGATGAATGAAATCACAAGATATGTTATTCAGTTGTGGGGGGAGAGAAAGTACGGGGAAGGATGGCAGGCAATAGAAAAGAATCACATTGCGAAAGTAAAAGAGGAGTTTGGGGTGGAGTTTCGGGGACTACCCAAGCTAAGCAATTTGAGGCGTTAGTACACGCTCGCAAAGGGTATGGATGGTCCTATATAAACACCAAAACTGAAACAAAAAAGCGACTCAGAATGTTGCAAATACCTACCAAACGATAGTAGATAATGGTTAATTAATTATGAAAACCCAAATTTTATAGCAAAAATCATCCGAATTTATGTTATAAACGATGAATTTAGCAACAAAAACTTAATCCAAACGAGCGTATTTATGGCACGCCCTTAGTGCCTTTAATAGGAGAACAATGAACATTCTTACTTTGATCGTTTTACATAATATCATTTGTTAGAAAAACATCACATCGACCAAAAACAAAGGTAACTAGATTTGAACTCGTCACTACGGACGAGTTAGGTTATCCGCAGCGCAAAGGCCACGTGCACGTCGTACGTTGGAATATTGCGCGCAGAAAAACGATTAAGGCATTGAAACAATTTCAGTGTGCTCTCTATTTTTCGTCACGTCTAAGTATATACGGTATACACTATATACTGTATACGTACTACATACAGTGCAGAATAGGTGAAAATAAGTGACCAAAGTTATTGACGCTTTTGAACATGATGACGTTATCACAATTTTTAAAATGGTGAATCGTGCGAAAGATAATTGATTGACCTAGACAACATAAAAAAATGGGGGGAAATGGAATACAAATAAGTGGAGATGCGCTATATTAAATGTGACGAGCTACGAGGAAAGAGACAAAAATCCTATATTTTATATTCGAGTGGCCATACGATGACGTCACAATGTCCGGTTAGCCATATTGATGCAAGATTTGATATCTGCAACTTATCTACTACCAGAATATGTAATTATAAAAAAGTTCACCACGTAGTTTAGAATCTATGACTGTTTTAAAAAAGGCATAATTTTGACGAATTTTTGAACTTTTTCATCAAAAACGCGCGCAAATTGTTCAATTCTACGTGCTCGTATGACGTGATTTGAAGTCGAAATTGATTGAAAATTGGTAAATTTACTATAAAAGACTGAAAAAACAAAAATCAAGCAAAAAAAAGATGTTTTTGCGCTACGTGCGCACGCGCGCGTAAAAAAATTGCGCACCCTTGGGAAATTTTGAAATTCTCAAAATGACCTGAAACGCGTAGAAAGTTGATTAGAAATTGATTTTACGCATTTTGAAATTTTAAACTCGCGTGCACGCGTAACTTTATGTGAAACATGCCATTTTTAATCCATAGAAAGTTTGCGCATGATATGACTTAAATGTTCACCAAGTTTCAATACAAAATGACTTTTAGTTTTTAATCTATGATCAATCATTGAAATTCGTAAAATCGCGCGTAACTTACGCTGCGCGACTCTAAAGTAAAAAAACGAACGTCCTGCACATCTACCGCTACAGGTCAATATTATGACAAAGTTACAAAATCTTATGTTGGCCAGAATTAGAGATATGCGTGCAACAAAATTCGTGGAAAGAAAGAAGAAAATAGAAAAAAAAGAAAAAAAAAAAGAAAAAAAAAAAGATCCTGACAATAACAAGGGGTTATCCGCCAAGTGCGGATAACCAATCAGAGCCTTTGATAATATATTAAATATGATTTTATTAGGCATAGAAATGTGTTATTATTTATGTTAGTACATAAATATAGGAAATAATGTTCAATACTCATTACTTTATTAAAGGCACTATGTGCGTGCGATATTCTATGACTTGGATACTCTCGTTTTATTTAAGTTTTTGTGGCTAAACTCATCGTTTTTAACATAAATTCGGACGATTTTTGCTATAAAAGTTGGGTTTTCATAATTAATTAACAATTATCTACTCTTGTTTGGTAAGTATTGCAACAATCTGAGTCTCGTTTTTGTTTCCGTTTGGTGTTTTGTAGGACCGCGCTCGCGAAAGACAACAGTCGTTCACGTGGGAAGGGCCGTATTTCATCGCCTTTGTTGAGGATAAAAATTATCCTAGGCGATCGGGCGCTGCACGACCCTCCCCATCATGTTATTGAAGGCGCCATGAGAATTAATTTTATTAGCGATGTAAGTAGGCTTTACAAAAAACAAAACTTGTAGACCTGGAGACAACATTTTATTTTTTTAACATGTTTGAGTGAGATGTTCGGCGATATATACACACGTGTGTACTCACGACGTCGATGTAAACAAACAGCCAACTTACTACTTCCGTCTGAGTGTATTGCATTTTGGGTAATGATGACGTTTTGCTCGATGACCACCCATAGATTTAACCGGTTATTTCGGAGCACAAATTGAGCAGAAACGCGGTCTTGTTATTGTTATCTATTTTTAATCTATTTAAAAATAACCGGTTAAATTGCGTTATGCAGCAGAAACAGACCCTAAGATCAACCATGTGGATAAAACATTACCGTGCCGATAGAGAATAATAGACTACAGTACCAGCAACAATTGAACATGCCGATAATCTACATAAAAAAAAAATCACTGAAAATTTAAATATTTAGTATTTAAAAAATCTACATTATAAAAACAAACCTTGGCTCAGAGTAGCAACAAATTTTTGTAAAAAGTTCTTTGATAAAGCATTTATTGTCGTAATTCCTTCTAAAAAGTCTGGTAAATCAACTTCTGTAAGTATAACTGGAATGACCTTTCGTGGGTCGGCAAAATAAGGCCGCAAGGCTTTTAAGTTTTCGTGGCGACACCAGATACTCTGCATGAATCCCGGCGTTAATACAATTACGATTTTCTTGGCGGTACTCATGGCATTTACAATGGCATCCATCCGTGTTTGATGTGGGTCTAGTTCATGATTGTGATTCACGAATCGAAAACCGTACGACGGCGATTCAAGGTTACGCATAACGTTCATTGCCCACTCGTCATCTTCTTTATTATAACAGAAAAAAGCGTGGCTCGTCTCTTCATCAACGAGTGGGGGCGCTATCCCGGAAGGTGTGGTTGCCGCTGAACTTGTGGCTGCGGACGATTGGCAGTCCATTTGGACAACAGAACTGTCTGATTTGTCGTCATTGCCATGATCCGATAGAAAAACGGTATCGTCATCGTGTATACTCCCATCTGGTTCCCAATCCATTAGTTTACTCGTTGTGTAATCATCTATAAGGTCCTCTAAAATAAAAAAAAAATAAACATGATTTAATATTGGTTATTTAATGTACTAAAGAAAATTCAGCCACTCTCATAGCAAAGGTAGATTCTATGAGGGCAAAGTCGACATATTAAGCTCCGCTTTTTAAAAGTGAAAAAATTATTTGGACTGGTTTTGAGGAAAACATCCACACTCCTAAACAACACTTGCTGTAACTATGATAAAAAGCTGACCTAGATGAAAATCTAACAAGTGATGGATTTTATACAGTGGGAAAGCCACTTCGCGTTTTGACCGTTAAATCGTGTAAAATCGACTTACTTCCGCATTGACGATTTTGAAGCGCCACCTATCGTTGAAAACTGAAACCACGATTTTTCGTCGCCTAGCAAATAAGTGCTGTTTTATTTTAAGCTCTCATGAATATTTAAGAACCGCCCAACATTACCTATTATGGTAAAAGCATTTCCTAATAAGTATAATTGAATAACCAATCGGTTTCCTTCAAAGAAACCGAAGCTAATACAATACATTCGGCGACTGAAGTCGGGACTCGTGAAATTTATAAATGTGGTACGATTTGACTACTGTTTTGTTGTCCATTTTCTGAATAGTCGGAGGTGCATCCCAACAAATTAAAAAAATTATAATCAATTGTTTTATCAAGAATAATATTAGTTTAATCGAGTATGATATATTTCTATCCTGTTCAAAATTTGTTGGTGTATTCTCAGGCCTCGAAAGGTAGGTACATTTTCTAGCTGTGAGCGTGGTTTCGGCAACGCGAGACACGTGTGTCAGTATAGGCAATAGCGAGACGTGTGTTGTACTGTGTTGTACTGTGTTGATGCTGATCCGATAGTCGTTAAGTTGTACTGATTACGAGTATCATTGGTCCTGGCCGGCCTAGCCTGGTGATCTGATCCCCCCCCCCCCCCAAAATACTTTTTTTCAATCAGTATTAATATTATTATTTTATTTTTCATTTATTATTTGATTTATTAGGCTCAATAGATGCCTAGCTAGGCTACTATTAGGCCTAGATTATATAAATAATAATAGCAAATACTGTAATATTAATTAATAAAATACAGCTTCCATTTGCCTTACTTTTATGTCATCATATAATATTATAATTATATATACAACCAGACATTACAATTTGTTTTAAATAATATTTATTATTTTTTCTGACACTTTCAGGAATCGGTGATGATGCAGAGTTCTTTGTCGTTGTGACTTCAAACTGAGAGTGTTCAAGTGGATAAAAAGATGACACCGGTACCTACCGACATTGTCATACCCAAACTATAATTAAATTATTTAAAACAAAATGTTGAATTACAAATATATATATGTTGCAGAGGATTTAGATGAATTACAATACAAATATCTATGTTGAATGCAAACCTACTACACTTATACTCTGTAAATTATGTTATTGTCATGTGGTAGACCTTAAAAATTGAATATTTATTGTATGTTAGGCCTATTTTATATTTTATTAATACTGTATTAGTTTAATATTACTATTAATTTATATTATACAGTACTAGTTTGTACATGTTTTTACCCAAAAAAAATTAATAAATAATTTGTTATTCAATCTAATTGCTTGTTTGTTCATCAATAACAAAACAATTGTAAGCAAGTATATAACAGTTCTTGTTAGCCGCTTATTTCAGGTCATATTATTAATATTAGCTAGGCCCGACGCGCCCGATCACAACGTCACTAAGTGACTTTCCGCCCCTGGAACAATCGCTCGCTAATAGGGCTAGGCCTCGGACTCGTATAAAAGCTATTATAATAGTTATGATAAATATTCCTCAACTAAAATGTATACTGTGATAAATAAACAAGTAATAATATACGTTGTATTGGAATGTATTTATTTTTATGAATTCTTATACGCGGACAATTATAAACATCGCGTATATCGTTCGCTATAAATAAATTCATAAACACGATGACGATGTGTTTACAAAATGGCGGTTTCGCTAGTTTTCGATGGAACAAATAGTGGTACCTTTAGTTTGAATAGTCGGAGCTGCATCCCAACCACCGAATTTTGTATCTCAATATCGTATTCTGTAGATTATTAATTTTTCTAACAGGGATTTTAAATTCAGGACTGTTCAATTTTTCTAAATATTTTATTTTAACGATTTTCTAGGGTACAATTTCGGAAAAAAGACATTGGTTGATTTTGCCGTTAAATTACACATTATCGTTTTGTTCAAATACATTTAATTTTGTATGACAATATATTAAAACCATTTATGAATTTATTTCACTAACAATATTTTTCCGATAATCAGCTAAATTTACAAATATTGTGTTTTTCCAACACCCTAAAATTTAGCAATTTTGAACTAAATTAGAAAAGTAGGGCGCCCTCTCCGAGTCGAAATTTGACACGATTTGTCGACTGGCTGTCCCACTGTATATATGTTGGGTCAAATTGATAATTTAATAGGATTTGCACTGCTGGATGAGAAACAGTAGAAAGAAATAGTAAAATCACTTCACAACATGAGGTGTAAAAACTCAACTCACAACATGAGGTGTAAAAACTCAACTCACAACATGAGGTGTGAAAACTCAACTCACAACATGAGGTGTAAAAACTCAACTCACAACATGAGGTGTAAAAACTCAACTCACAACATGAGGTGTAAAAACTCAACTCACAACATGAGGTGTAAAAACTCAACTCACAACATGAGGTGTGAAAACTCAACTCACAACATGAGGTGTAAAAACTCAACTCACAACATGAGGTGTAAAAACTCAACTCACAACATGAGGTGTAAAAACTCAACTCACAACATGAGGTGTAAAAACTCAACTCACAACATGAGGTGTAAAAACTCAACTCACAACATGAGGTGTAAAAACTCAACTCACAACATGAGGTGTAAAAACTCAACTCACAACATGAGGTGTAAAAACTCAACTCACAACATGAGGTGTAAAAACTCAACTCACAACATGAGGTGTGAAAACTCAACTCACAACATGAGGTGTAAAAACTCAACTCACAACATGAGGTGTAAAAACTCAACTCACAACATGAGGTGTAAAAACTCAACTCACAACATGAGGTGTAAAAACTCAACTCACAACATGAGGTGTAAAAACTCAACTCACAACATGAGGTGTAAAAACTCAACTTGTAAACCGTGATGAGAACAGCATAAAAAAAATGATGATTATGATGGTGATGCTGTAAAACTAGCTATTAAACATAAACAACGTTTAAAATGCTTTAAGTAATAAATTTAATTTTAATTCTTCTTAATCATAATGGCTACCATCAATAAAATACAAAAATATATCATCGCTTTTCTATGCTAAAACATTGAAACTTTTTCTTCTTTCATTTTTTTTTATAATAAAGCATGATTTTAAAATTAAATGATTAAATTTTGTTAATAAAGATTTATAATTTTACATTGAGATGTTGTTTATGTACTGTATGGGCTGGTAAAAATAAATAATTTATTTTAAATTTAAACATTCAACTTTGCTTTTTCTTTTCTAATGATTTTTTTGTTTAGTTTAATTTTGAAGCCAAGGTGGTACACATAAATCTTGCTCTCACTGAACTTGAAAAATGGTAAATTTAACCACCGGTAGCTTTACCCAATGTCATTGGAAGATTTGATTATCGTTCGCACTTGAATATTTTCACATAATGAATATTTTATACCAAAATTTAACGATGATGTTAAAAACAACAACTGACTGTTAACACGAGTCACACGTTTGGATTGGACTTTTTGGCCGCATGGTTAGTTACTGGGCAGGTAGTAGTCGGTAAACGTAACTATTGGACTTGAATAATTTAACCCCTGTAGAAATTGTAGCCAGTGTTCAGATTTGACTTTTCTTGGTCACAATAGCCGGCGACTCTGTTAATGTAACTAAACTTAGTCTAGTATGATCGTGGCTATATAGACATCTACAGAAATTATTATCCTCTATATACTGTAAATCAGTCACACTAAACAAAAAGGGTTATGTTAACTAGTCTAGGTCGTTGTATACTTAACAGATTTAGTAATTTGTATTAAGCTAATGAAATGTGAAATATCTAAATATAAAAAACAAGAGGCATCTTAGATTACTAAGTAACTATGGTAATTTCTTTGTAGCTGCAACAAAAGAACATCCTGCTTGGAGGCTAATTGACCTGGTGGGTCACATGGTAGGAATTGCAAAATTGATCGTTTGTTTAAATAAACTTGGTTGTCAGTAGGTTTTAGTAAATCAATTAAAATAGCAAATTTAATAGGAAGCTATTAGTGTAATACTACGGAAACAATTAAAACCATTGTAAAAACTATTCTAGTGAATTAATCAAAATTTTAAAAACTATTATAAAATAAACAAATTTGCATGTATTGTTATAAATAAATTCCACCCCTATTACCGAAGGTGTCCCCTAAAAGACAATTATACACATACAAGTGGTAACAGTAAGGAGAAAACCGCGTCAGTTTGTCCTACGTAGAATCGGTATATATCCTTAATAGCGGAAACTACCCGTCCACTCCGCATTGTCTGTAAACGGTCAAAGGAGTAATAACATACTGTAGATTCTATATTTTTATTACAGTTAGCGCTCATCAGTGTAAATTGGCCTTTAATATGGATTATACTGTAGTAACTAACTGCATCAAAACATTGTACTTTGTACTGTATTAATAGCGACATAATATTATAAAGAATATAATAATATTATCGTCTCTGACAGGAAGTTGTGGATTAATATGAAGCCTAGTTCCACTTGAATTATTACAGCAATCTGTGCTCAACCATTTACTAACTATTATTCATAATATTAGACATATGGCAATGAAATCCATCTGTAAGTGTATTATTAATTATTGAAACCACAATGTTGTAATGACAACAAACAGGCCATTAGAACTAAACAGCAAATTGTTCATCCATTCCTGATTCAAAAGTAATTTTACAGTTGACTCTCCTATCCCGACTTTCTGAAACACAGGAAAATGTCCAAAAGTTCCTCCCATTTTTTGGACATTTGGAATACCAGAATTTTTAGAAAACCAGACATACTATAAATATTGTAGGCCAACAGTTAATTTGGTAATACTGCAGTAAATGGAAATTTATTTCAAAAATTGTTGTGTTTGCCTAATGGGTCTGGTTTAATTTCTAGTTCTTCTCTTTTCTTTATATTTTTTTGTTGCCAAAGATACTGTAGCGTACTGTAGGCCTTGATGTTATCTTGCACTCTTGTTGGAACAACAATGGCATGGTTATCATATAATAAAATAATTTCCCTAATTTTTAAGTACGTACTATTATTTGATTTCACTACACACATGAGCTGTGTAAGCATGTAATATTTATTCTAGCATGGCATTTATAAGGTTAAGGTCGTAGAACTTTCTTCATAGTGTAAATTATACAAAAGCACATGTGATATTGTGTTCCAATTGTTAAGATGTCTTTTGTTCAAAAATGTTAAGATCGGATATGGGTTCAAACTGGAGTACATACAAAAGACGGGTAAAGACAACCTCTTGAATAGAATACTATAAGTGCTTTAGGTACTGTCAACATTGTGTTTGGCTTCATACCATACAATAAGGCACTGTCCCTTGTGCACTAAAGGCTTTCAACCCATTCAACTTAATAAACCATGTATAATGTTTGCTACGTAATACTAATACGTCTTACCCATGGAGACTTTACAGTACTAACTTCAACCTTTAACCTTATAAATGTTTTAACCTTACCTGTGGACAATTCAAACCCTAAAAACAAAATATCATCGTCACCAATTGGCGAGGTCAGGTCAACATCATTATCGTATTCATACGATCCATGAAATATTGGTGAATCTGGACCAGTCGTCTGTAGAACTTCAGTCGAATCATTATAAAAACGACTAAAATGCGTAACAGCCGACATTCTAAGTAGTATCGTCAACTCTTTAACTTTTAAGATGATTTTCAACAAAACTTGTGAAATACTGAACCGTCCATAGCTTGACTTCTTGTTGAACACCAATGAATGTTTATCATCCTCCAGACATCAATGAAATTCAAAAACAACATTATGATCCAAAATGGCTACTACATAAGTCAAGATAACATTTCCTAGCAACAGCCTGTTTCATCTTTCCAAGAAAAAAAAAACTTCCAGCAATATACGAATGAAACGACTGATAAATATAAGTAAACCTACTGTACAATAGTTGTAGAACGAATTCAAGATTAGAATTGGTAAATCACTTAACTTCAGACCTACATTTGTTTGAGTGCTAGGCTTACAATCAGTAATACTGTAGAGATGATATCAGACTGTATGACAATAGCAATGTATTCAGGTCTTGTAAACAGATCCAAATCTTTAGGAAGTTGGTCTAATTTAACAGGAACAATAGCATACAATACATCCTGTATCAGTTTGAACTTTAATACGTATAAAAAATCAACCAGCAAAATGAACAATTTGTGACCGAATTGGCGATTCCGTAAAAAAAAATATTAAGACAATTTCTACTCTGTATCAGTAAAGTACTGTCTCAACATGGTTTAACAATCTTAAAGTGATCGTCCAAAAACTCTGAGTGTGACGGTCGTAGTTTAACCACATCCAGAAGTGCTTAGTTTTCAGCCAACAGAACAATAGACAATAAAAGGTCAATCAGAAATATCAATTATAAATGTGAAAGCTCCTCAAGAAAAATTGATCCAATTACAGTCAGTAAAATCCTATTAACAGTTAACAGCGTACGAGTCATCTTTAAAGTTCACAGTGTATAAAAGCATCAAAATTTGCTGAAGGGGATTTCCCTAATTAGTCCGAAAATAACCTCAATACAGTTATACAGTTAGTAATTTAAAAAGTATGATTCAATTGGCTTGCCATGTGCATGACAGACAGGGATTCTCCTTGTTCTTATACTTCCCATACTTTGCCGGGTAATTCTCCATGTGACTATTATAAACGGAGATCGATTCAAAATCAGGAAGTGAAATCATGTGACTGGATCCCAAGGTCTAGAAGTGAAACTACAATAATAACTAATAACTCAAAAACATGTTTCATTAAGTTCCTGACGCAAGCAACATCTTTGCTTTCGGTACATTAAATGATTTATGAAACAGTCTTACAAATACAATTCACTTTAGAAAATATTAATCGAAATAGAACGATGGAATTAAAAGTGATAAATAAATCATCTAAGGTACAGTACTTTTCTGAGATAATGTACTGTAGTGAATAAGAAACAGAGGTTGAATGGTTTTGGTTTTAGTTGTTACAACAATTAATAAAGTACACAATAGAGAGGTTTCGCAATCTTACGAATACGATAATGAAAACGGATACATCACGCACATTGTTTTAGACTAATTAACCATTATGAGACTGAAACCAATGGTGGCAGGGGATTAAAAATTTAGAAAAACCAGGAAAATGATCAACTATCAAAACTATCAAGAAAGGCATGGTGTTAAAAGAGAGTATACCACAGGCCTTGTCTTTTGAAAATTATAGGTGTTCTACAATTGCACTCCTCAATACATTCAGGGGTGCTGTAGGTGTGCTGTTTGTATTTTGGTGTGTAGAAGTTTACCAAATTTAGGTGTGTTGTAAATCGCACTCCTTAAGGGCAGTTTAGGAGTGTGTTAGGTGAGTGATCGCACTCGCTTGCCTTAAAAGACAAGGACCGATACCATGGAGTTACTCCATGCTGATACCAACTAGCATACTCTAGAAAAGATTGTCCTTGTCCTTGTTATTCTTGTTTTAAATTAATGTGAGTGAATAAAGATAGCAATCATGGCGTAATGTTTAATCTTTTGGATAGGATATAAACGATAAAGAATGTTTGTAAGAGATGATGATAGAAAAGAACAGGGATAGTGTTAGGCACCACACTGTGGTTGGATACATATAGTAGGACCTCCAGTTTTATTGAGGCCGATTAATAACAGTTAACACTGACACATATTTATTTTAAAACAGACATCACTATAACACTCAGAATTTGTGCTCTTAAATTAATTGTTATAGAAAAATCATCTAGTAGCAGTGTAGCACACAGTCTAATGTTGTCATACTCTACCTGATATTATTATTTAGTGCGTCGTTAGTGCGTCGCTTAATAATCAACACTTGTCCTCGTTCCAGATGCTTCAGTCAAACGCATAATTGACGGATTAATTGCAATAGTCCTTGGTTGTAATGTTTTTATGTAATTCGGAAGAATTTATTTGTAAATTTACATGTTTACATTGTAGGCTAACTGGATCAAATGTGGTGAAAATATTATTTGGATGCAAACAAACCCCATTTAACCAGACAAAACATTTTAGTTGAATACAGAAAAATATAAAACAGCATTCAATTATTAATTGTGGTACAAGTTCGCCAAATAGTGGCTAGAATAAGCCCTTGCAAAAGTTGGTACTGTACCAATTATAATATTATTATTATTATTATTATTTATATCAAAATTTATAAAGCGTCAATTCAAAGACCGAGGTACAAAATCAAAGGCGCTGGGCATGTTAGTGGTCGAAAAAATGAGTTTTGAGCAATTTTTTAAATAAGGCAACAGAAGAGCAGTGTTTAATTTGTGGGGGGAGTGAATTCCAGAGTGTGGGTGCTGCAAAAGAAAACGAGTTGGCCTGGTTACAACTACAAGTTTGCCAAGATTGATAGCTGATTATATACAGGTTTTCCAAGTTGAGTATGAGATGGTATACAGCACAGTAGGTACGGGTTAGCTTGTTGGATATGACGAGATGACCAGCACTCAACCTAAATATCTTATGCGAGTAAATACTTTTTATAATTTAATAGGCTTAAACTGACTGTATGTGGGCCTACAGTATATACCTAGGCCTAGGGCTAGCCTAGCTATTTATAGTGACAAGCAATAAAACAACAAAAATCTATAAAAAAAAACATTTCTAGTCTAGCCTACTCAACAATATTTACAATTGTAACCTAGGACCTAGTTAGGAGGGTATTGTTCATTTTATTCTGACTTGCTCGCTAGGGCCTACTGTACTAAGCCGCTTCAAAATGTGATAGGGCTCCAAAAACGTATGACCTTTGGGAGTTTCCGGAATCACCACCACCAGGGAAATGGTTTCTTTTGTGGGGACCACACGGCGGAGGCGGGCCTACCACTGCCGAAAAGGTAAGGCCTAAAAAGGTGAATCAAAAGTAATTGATGAAATAAAGTTTCCTAAATAAAAATGCGTTTCTGGGTTAACTGTACACTTTACTCACCTGACCCTGATGATAGTTTCGCATAGCTTGATTTAAAATTTTCGTTATCCATCTTTTAAACTTATCAAGTGCTTTTACACATTTTAATTTTCAATTTGTTATGTTATTACAATACAACATCACAGATTTTGTTGTGTTGCGCGAGTTGCGGCGATGCAAATTTGCTAGGCCGCCCTCAAGTGCCAGAGACCAATTGTAACTCTCTCGAGTCGTCCGTATCTTTGGTCCCATGCATATAGGCGCGCCTACTCAGTAACAAGTTCTCTTTAGTTTTAAGTTGTATTTCGCTCCTTTCTTATTTAAGATTTATATATTATTTTTTATACTTTTTTTTTCTTTCTTTTAGTTTGTTATTGCTTTGTTATTTAATGAACGCACCACCACCACACAGATAGGCCTACAAACTGCGTTGTTCAATAAAGTTTTATCTTATTATAGTATGATAACACCTGATATTATGTATATTGATAGTATATAAAAAATGCATGAAATAGAAGAAACAGAAAATGTATACTATAGTGTGTAAAATATCCATGCACCTACACTTCACCGGGTAGGCCTACTGAACGTCGAAATATTATTTAAGCCAACAAGTTATACGTCTGTCTGTAATATTAGAGGGCGTAGATTCAGTAGGCGGATACATTACCTGGATATGTAGTAATTATTTTCAAACAGAAATCTTTGGTTATAAACTGCCGATAAAAAGTAAATTTAAAAATGATCGAAACATTTCACAAATAAAAAACATGAGTTTAAAATCAGACCTTTAATAGGCCATTTTGCAGTTTTAATCAAGTTATTCACTTCTGTAGAATAAAAAAATAATAATTTCACTTATAAAAAGACAAAAATAAACGGTTAATTTTAACTCATTGTCTAAATTTAAGTATTTTTTGGTTTAGCCTAAATTGCATTTCTTTCAGATAAATCAATTTTTTTCCATCTTGTTTTTTGTTGGTCAAAGTGAATAACTATTATGTAACATTAAAATAACATTCAACAACAAAATGAAATTATTTTTTAAGACAATATATCTAGTATAATTATTCGTATTCAACTGAAATGAATTAATTCTTGTGCAGGTTTTTTACATTCTAAGAAAAAGTTACAGTTCTTACTGACGTAACAATACGATGATTCAAAATAAAACACCAAGCCACCAAGCAGGAGGGAGGTGACAAAATACCATGCACGCACCAAGGGCGTTTACAGGGGGAGTTCTTTGTCTTTGCATCCTTCACACAATGTAGTGAATAGGCCTAGCTTGAATCGACATTCAATGTTACATAACACTTGATTGTTTTCATAGAAAATGAATGTCACAATGGAATTGTTTTCATCGATTCACATCAATGTTAAATCCCATTAGCAAACTTGGAGGTCTCGAAACAGGTTGTGTGAACTCGACTCTTGAAACAACATCTTCGTTCAGAAAATAACCGTTGAAATGGACGCCAAAACTGGACTTATTTTCCTGACATTTATAGTGATTTTAACATTACAAGTTGAAGCATTCGTAAGTTAAAAACAATTCTGTTTGGGATATGACCGGTTGGGCCGCCGACAAGTTGAGCCGCCGGTGATTTCTATGAAACGCCCAGTGCATGCGTCTTTTACGACATTTCGCGTAGTGATTAGGATGGTGTCCTAGTACATAAGTTCATGGTCTTGGTTTATTGTGTCATGAAAATAAATAATATATAATTACATATTATAATTAACAACACAGCAAAGGAAAGTAGTAATATTTAATAATGTAATTGTTTTTAATCTTTCGAGGAAAAAATTCAGTGCACTCATAATTTTTCTCGCCACGTGTAGGCCTACCACGTAAAGTCACGTTGTCCTCTCTCAGGACTAATTAATAGAGTATTAACATTCTTCGAATGAGGTTAAATAAATATTATTTTTTATTTACTAATCTTTTAATATCATATTTTATTGAATTTTACAATGTTAATACACAAAATATTTTACTAAAAAACGTGATTTTATGTAATTATTTTACCGAAAAATGGAGTAAGCCTAGTTCATACAACTGCCGACTGAGGGGCAACATGTTTACGTCATTTTTGGCTAAAAACGATCACTTTCGGTGATGTTTTATATTTTGGAATATACAAGCCAGATTTTCATAATTATTTCTTTAATTATAATATTTTATAATATATATACTAAAAACCATGATATATAAACTTTTGAATGTACATCAATCCCTTAATAATATAAATAGAACGAGCACCGGCGAAAGTTAGCATTTGGCGTTCCATAAAAAATAACGTTTTTCTGGTGGCGGCTCAACTTGTCGGCGGCTCAACTTGATGACTAAAAGGAGTTTAGAGACAGATAGAGAATGGCGTTAATTCCTCCTCACAAAGGCTGTAGGAACGGATCACTGCCAAGCGTCGTGTTTCTTTTTAACTTGGAGACACCCATTATTTTTATTGTACAAGTCTAAATTCGTTTCATCGTTTTATTATACTGTAGTCACCAACTTTAATTATTCGGATTACGGTACGATTTAGTTAAGTTACGTTTTATATTTATCCAGTATTAATAAATATTCTGTTAATAGTTAATAAATAATAAATATTGAAACTTATTTCAATTGGTAGAGATTCATTATAAATTTTAATTAGAGAATAGGCCTATCACTTACAATTAATCAATCTTAAAGTAAATCTTAAAAATACAATAGCTCTGCTAGAAGCTAGAAGCCTGCCTATGCATTTCAAACCTTGTCGGCGCAACGACATGGAACCAAAAATAACCCAGGGTTAACAAATTAATCTGGAATTATCTTGGCCTAAAAATAAAGACATGTTGTTTTTATTGATTTTGCAGAAACCGGGTAAATTGAATAAGATTCGAAAACATCTTCAGGATGAGTACAAAAGAACTACCAAAGAGATTTTAGGTCTCAAAGTTGTCTATGAGAAACAGCAGAAAATGGCAGACAAACTGAAGAACGTAAAGCTTGACGATATGCCAGAAGAAGATAAGACAATGTCAATTGGAAATCTAGAGAAAGAAATCACGCAGGAGACTGAAGTGATTAAGAAACTATTGTCAGCCGAAGAAAAGGAACATCATGAGTTGGTAGAACTCTTCAAGAAAATAAAGAGTAAAGGTGCCATCGGAAAGAAGAAGGCAGCATCACAAAAAGAGTAAACGAGGAGCTAGGCCAAATAAAAAACAAATCAATTAAACACTTAATCCCAGAAGCACACGCTATGGCCTACGTACTGCAGTTATTTACAATTAAGTTCCAATAAACTCTATACCGTAGCTTTGTCTACACTATCAAACTTTATGTGTCAAGAAAAATTAATGTGATGTGCCCATAATATATGGACATGATGATGTCAAATCATTATTCTATTCGGGAACGTCACACTTTGTCTAACTATTTTGATAGTGTAGAATACATTTGTTTCTTTAAACCATGTTCAGCAAGCTGTTTGGTAATCATACACACACTGTCTACTGCATGTGTATTCTATGCATTGTGATTGTTCATTCAACAAATAACACTATTTAGAGTGAGTTGTGTCATTATTTGAATTTAAATACAGTATTAGCATATTACATTAATCTTATACTGTACATTCTAATTCTACTTACTTTTGTATGTTTTTTAAGGCAATAAATAAAATACAATAACAGCTTTTCTTTTATTGTTAGTGAAAAAGTATTGTGGTTATAAATAATTATGACAATGCCCCTTTCAAATATCCTAGATACCAACCACGTCCATTGTAAATTATTCATATCGATTTGAAGTAATTTTAATGGACAGGTTATACAACACCAGTGGTTCCTATAGAAACGAATGCTACAATCGACCCTATTGATTCGGGCTCATTACGGTTTTAAAAGATCATCGTTCGAGGTGAAAATATACATCATTCATTTCTTTATGTTACACCACTAAACATGCATATTAAAGTTGCGTTTTTGTTTATGTGGTTTGCAGTTATAATATCTGTACATGCAGAAACTGTGGTAAGTACGATTACATACAATTATTATTACAAGACTTATTTGTTAAATGTCATATTGTTTGATATTACCAAGGAGGAAATAATTCTGCTATTATTATCAAAGATTCATATAGCGCTTTAAAGTCTTTGATTATTAACAATTTAAAACATAACGCACACAGAGTGCGCACAAAGAGACCACACGTACCGAGACACACATTTAACGCGCGCGTGCAAGATACGTGCCATTATCAACAGCTTATTAACGCGCGCATCAATTGCCACTATTTTATGAAGATTCAACTACAGTAGTTTGGTAGAATACGTATTTATGCTGTATTTTTTTAAAACCCATAAACACTTCGGGTAACACATTATTTTCTTGACATTTTAGGGCGATGCTGGAGTGGCACATGGCCTCCGCAGTCACGTGTTAGAACAGATTAGACGAATCAAAAGCTCGGATTTGTCCGAGAAAGACAAGAGTCACAGCATGTCTTTGTTACGCCAACGTCTTGGTGTCAAATACAAAAGGAACCATCAAGAAATGCAAGGCATGAGGGACGTCTACGAGACAGAAAAAGAGATGGAACACAAGCTGAAGAACTTACATGTTGGAAATATGAAAGATGGAGAAAAGAAGGAAACGATTAGAAAACTGCAGGATGAATTTACGCACGACATGGAAGAAATTGAACACGTGATGTCTATAGAACAAAAGGAGCAACAGGAATTGAAACACGTTTTTAAAAAGTTTCGGAAAATGACTGATGAAACTGGTGAAATATCTGCTAATGCAAAAAGTGGAAGATGACTTAATAATAAAATTGTGTGAATATAGAAATAAAAATAAATTAGTGCTGACGAAGAAAGTTTTTTCTGAAAGCACCTTCTTTCTGCTGCTGTTTTAATCTAGGTTTCTGTTTATTCGATTTATATCTTCATTGAGATCCAGGCACTGATACCCACAGCATTGTCATGTTTTCAGTGCTTATTTTATTGGTATCTCCATTGAGATCCAGCCACTGATACCCACAGCATTGTATTTTTTTCATTGCTTATTTTATTTATATCTCCGTTGCATTGAGATCCAGGCACTGATATCGACATCAGCATTGTACATTAATTTAATAATTTTTCTTTGGATAAATATATAATGTTATCTTAATAAAAACATTAAATATTCAATTTCAATTCAATTCATCGACATTTTTATTCCATAATCAAAATAAAAACATATACAAATACAATACAAATAATAAGATAATGGAATGGGATACAAAATAAGCACAAGTGCTTTAAGCATGTAACCCTAACAAAAAGATCAAACAATTAGTACAAACAAAAAGAACAAACCAAAATAACATAATGTGATTTACTTAACTTAAATATTTCTATTGTTATAATATTGCTTTAATCTCTGTTTAAACAAACTTAAAGTGGGGGATTGTTTTATTATAGTCTGTTAAATTGTTCCAAATATGTGTTCCTTGGTAGGAAATACATTGCTGTCCGACTTTGGTGCGTTTTAGTTGTGGACAGTAGTTTGACCTGTTTCTAGTTGAGTAATTATGGAATGAGGCAGATGTACTAAATAAGTTATTAAATGATTCAGGTAATAGATTATGTTTATATTGATACATAAATATAGCAGTGTGTTTCGTATAAAGGTCAAAAATATTTAATGTTTGGGTTGAAATAAAAAGTGGATCAGAAGGATGCATAAAATGAACATGACAAATATTTCTAAGTGCTTTTTTCTGGAGAATATGTATACGGTTTAGGTTTGTAGCAGAAGTAGCACCCCATACTGTGATAGCATACGATATTCTAGGTAATATAAGTGCATTGTATACCGTTAACACTTTGTTTAAGACACCAATTATTCTAGAAATACTGTTTGCTACCTCATTTACATGAAAATTAAACGATAAAGTTTCATCCAGAAATAAGCCTAGAAATTTAACTTCAGTAGCTTTTACTATACATTCATTTCCCATCCTCAATTCTAGTGAGGTAGTGTCAGCTGACTTATTTCTAGCCTTAAATATAACATATTTTGATTTGTTTACATTTAGCGTTAATTTGTTAGCAATAAACCAGTCCGAAAGTATAGATAACTCCTGGTTCATTGTATCAAAAGCTTGAGTAATATCATTGTGACTATAAAACACATTTGTGTCATCTGCATACATAATCATGTCTACATGGTTACATGCTAGACTAATATCATTAATGAATATAAGAAATAATAATGGACCCAATATGGATCCCTGAGGAACTCCAGTGTTTACTGTCATTTTACTAGATGCAGTATTAAAAATAAATGTGTATTGTAGTCTTTTTTTAAGATAGTTTGAGAACCAGTTTAGCGGAACTCCTCTTATACCATAAATCTTAACTTATCTAATAAGTATAGGCATAGTAAACAAAATGTTATGAACAAAATATAATTATTTGCTAGCATGCGACTAGAAAAAAGAATGCAACCCCCCCCCCACCCCCCCAAAAAAATAAAATGTATGACAGTTGTTGAATTGTATGTAGTACAATATAATTCATAATAGTATTTTTGTAATCCGCTCAAAGGAAAAAGATGTTAAAAAAACAATAATTCGACTTAATAAATTAACATATTTCATATGAGGCCTAAATTAGAAAATGTTTTTGCTTTTTGTCTTATTGCATTTATTTATTTCATTTATTTATTTATTCTCATTTCAGGAAAATGTCCACGTGAATTCATTCGCTATCCTTTTCAAAGGTGGCAATCCCGATCACAGACAACCATATACACGAGATGCTCTACATAAACAAAGTCTTATTATAATACGTAGCCTATTAATGGGACACATTAGCGTCCCTCTCATAGAAATGTCCCACTAGGGTGAGGGGTTGGTGTGCTAAACCTGTATTTTCACTCGTTCCTTTCAAGAGAAAGCGTCGAATATCCCCAACCCCCTTACATGTAGGGAAGGGGGTTTAATGTGTATCTGTAAATGACAAATAATCGGAGCGTGACGACTACCTGTAGTCAGTCAGGCATGAAATACTATTATTACAAGTTTACACAATAATCATTTTTAAATGACTTATAAAATTACAAGACCTACCTGTCTATTAGGAATTAAAGCAGTGCAATGAATCTTCCGAGAGCATATGCTACTTTGCAGACAATCCAATTTTTCTTTCCAAACTTTATTCAACGACCATGGAGGATTCCTCCATAATTCAACAAACAAATATTTCGATCAATACACTACGCGTCCGTGGATAACCCCGTGGATATATACAAATATGCAAATTTAAGAAATACACGGCTTGTATGTTTGACACCTGTATACTCTCCAACAGCTCCGTCCTACTAGCTCGTGTCTAACCAGATAGATACTGTATTCAACAGAATCAGACAATCATGGTCGTTGTTGGACAAATTATCGGGGTTATTTTTGTATTGTCCACTCTAGAAATTTCGTTTGCTTGTGATGCCGAGTTAAACGGATACTGTTACGTTGTAGTTGAAACTGCTCATACATTTTCTGCCGCGAAGAAACACTGTGAAACGGTAAGTAGGCATCAACAACACACGCTAAGTTTAAAAAAATCACCATCGACCAAAATATATGAGAATCATAAAACTAAAACAGACTGAATCTATGTACAGTAACCCTTATTAAGGGGACACGGGAGGGGACACCGTTAGTTAGGAACCAACGAACCAACCAAGTGTCCCTATATTGATAAATAAGGATTTGACATAGTGTTAAAACATTAATTTTATATTGCTCGTTGTACGTTGTTGTCATCTTGATAGAGATGTCCCCAACAGCCTCGATTTGTTCTGTGTATAGTACTACGCCACGTCTAATGATTTAACATATTTTCCAACTTCTAGAAATTACACGGGCAATTAACGTCCATTACTTCGATGGAAGAGAACGTGTTACTGAAAAAAATAATTAAAATTGGATTCTACTGGATTGGAATGAAATATAGTAAAAAAAATAAGTGGACCATTTGGCTTGACGGCTCTCTGTATACGTTCGCTTATTGGGACAAATCGCAACCTACACACGTGCTAGGCTTGTTCCACACGCCTACTGAATGCACGGCAATATTCAAGAGTCATGGAGGTGTATGGCATGCTGCACCATGCGGCAACCGCCTACCATTTATCTGCAAGTCAAAAGCCAAGGACAAGCAAGCCTTTAATATATTACTATCTGTATTAAAATACAAAAGTAACTTAAAATGTTAAAATATTATAAAAAAAAGTGATAATAAATCATAATTTAATTCAGTAAACAGTAGTTACTTTATTGTTTGATACCGATATAGTGTGGGCTGTATGCATAAAGCTTGGTTCCCACTAGGACGCAACGCAAAGACGTAAACGCAACGCAAGCATGCGGACCAATGACAAGCGACAGTTCGAATAATCCATCTCTTGTGATTGGTCAACTCACTTACGTTTTGTCTACGTACGTCCTTGCGTTGCATCCTAGTGGAAACCAATAAAGTGCGCATGATCAGTCATTACCAAAAAACCAGAGACGCAATCACATCGCAATAATTATCCGATAATATTCTGATTTGAATGAGATAATTACCGATTAATTGTTTTCAAGTGGAATCGGTTTAACCCCGTTTCCACAGGCAGTTTATTGGTTAATTTTTGGCTGCGGAAACACAGCCCCAGTTAGCGATAATTGGTCCTTAAACCTTATCAGGTAAATAAAGTAAGCCTGAACGGATGATTGGAGGCTTGGACGCACATTCAAGGAAAGTTGGGAACTAGCGCCGTTTCTGACGTACGATGCCCGAAAACATTTTTAACAGAACTGATATTCTTTTAGTAAATTTTATTATTCTAAATCACAAGCTACATTTTACCACCTTTTATACCAATAAACAGATAGAACTATTCAGTTTTGCATTAAAATTAGTGATCCATCTAACTGCAAAAGCCTTACAATAATTATTTTATATAAATATAGTTTTCAACAATTGGAGCTGATTTGTCATGATTCGATAAATATAAAAGATATAATATATATTGCATTAATTTTCATTTCTCAATTATACAAAAAGTTTATATAAATATGATTAGAACATTTTGACACATAACAATCAATCCATTAACAATTATATTCCCAGTCATTGAAATCAAATATATATTTATCGTGAAATAAGTCGGCTTTCGAATGCCCAGTGAATCGGAAGATTAATGATGAAACGGTAAACCATAAGAAATGGTGGATAACTATTAATAAAAACGGAAGTTTCGAAAGACTGATACGCTATTAAATGGTCTTTCACACCTGTTCCGGCATGATTCCGGACGAACGTCAATGTTTCGTTTTTACTCGGCTACGCGCATATTGATTGGCGCATAAGCGTGTGGAGCGTCGCGAAACCGTGCCGGAACAGGTGTTAAAAACCCATAACTATAAGAAATACGCACGTGCGTAGACAAATCGTTCTACTATGATCAACATTTAAATGCGCGCGTCAGACTGTACGTCTTCTTGTCGTCACTGACGATTATGTACGTTTACGTGTTGATTCTTTTGTGTATGAATGTGAAGTGACGTCATCAGTCACTCACTCTATAAAGACTGAAGTTCAGTCATTATAGACTGACCTTCAGCCACGTCACTCTGAATTGCCGGTTTTATATATAATATGATATATTTAAATATGATGAGAGCAAAGTCAATTGCAATTTTAACGAGAATTTGTGCAAAAATATATGTGAAAAAAAATGAAATACATTCTCGTATTTTGGCATTTGTTAAAAATATTCAAAATTAGGCAATTTTCGCAGTTTTGTAATTTCTATCTCGCTGTCATCTACGAGTTAAAAATTGTATTAAAAGTATTATTTATAAAAATATGAGCTATAAAACCAAACGGTTAACAACAAATAAGTAGGCATACACACCAAAGAGGTTATAATGAATTAATCCGTTACATTATTATCGTTTATGGTATATATAAATTCACCAACAAGCAATGAAAAAATACACGTCACATATCATTCCCGATGACGACATAATCTATGACACGCGGCCGATGTTTAAATATCCGACTGGCGGTATGCTTTTTTGAGTCAGTTAAAAAAAAAAATTATTTAAACCAGGGAAGAGTATTTTCAGTTTTCAGTGTGGAAATAACGTATCGATTTAGTTTATCAACTGCGATTCTTCGATTTTCAAGGAATTTCTAATCTATATAAATCTTTAGAAATACCAGGAATAGGATATTTAAAATGTTTATATACAGTGGTTCTAACCGAATAAACAATACATATTGTATTACTAATGAATTTCTGGAATATTCCTGGAACATAATCTCAATTTTATCCCTGCATGATGCACATAATTGTAAATACGACAACGTACAGTATATGGCCCTGTCCGGTCAATATAATTGGTTATATTGCCCTGTCTGGTCAATATAATAATGTTAAATTGCCCTGTCTGATCAATATAATAGGTATATTGCCTAGGAACTGGTCTATATCCACGTCTGCCATCAATACACCGATAAAATATTTTAATACAATAATTGGGTGTTAGAATATCCAGATTAGTTTTTATAAATAACTATAATTACATTTTTCGTTGATTAAAAATAACATAGTCACGCAAACTATTCACAAACATTCAATTAAACTATTATATTATACCACCAAATGAGGTAATTATCATACCATACTTTTACCCATTATGGTACCTCTTAAAGGAAAATTTTAAAGGGATTGGAAGGAAAACAATATTTCCATATAAAGCAACCTTATCTTAAATCTTTATCTACAGCAAAGAAATGTTGCATAATTCTATATTGATAACAAATATTCTAAAGAATAAACCATTTGCTGATCAATTTTAAAATCAATTATTTTTGGAAAGTTATTTATGAATTATAAAAAGCACATTAAAAAATTCACAACAAAATTTACAAACATATAAAAATGACAAAACCAAAATGGTCAGACTAAACATCTACATTAATGAAATGCTTTGAAATTTTTAAATTATAAAAAATATTTCAGATTAATAATTCTCATGATTTAACTGAAATACTGTACTGTAGTAATTATAGAAACGATGAACTGGTTTAATTGGAGAAAAAAGAGGAGCTCATTTAATCAAATTAAAATTAAATAACTTATGTAAAAAACCAGTGTGGTTTACTTTTTCTCTGTATTTGTCCAAAAGAAAAACAATTCCTCTAGACAATGGTAAATTAAGATGATAGCAAATAAATCCTGCTTATCGCTATCTGCATGCAAATGTTTTGTTTGTTCATCGCTATGCTTACCGAATGTGAACTCCTTAGCCCACTATGCAAATTACACAGTTGCAAGTAACTTGTACCCAGACCCCAGCAAATACTAGGAAGGGAACTCGCCTCCTCTTTCTGAGAATTTTCCTGACATGCAATATCTAAATTACGTTTCAATTTGGAAGTGACATTTTTAATAAAAAATATTTTTCATTGAATTTAAAAATCTAGGGTGTCTTTTTGAAGTTTAAGTCTTGGGCTATTTTCAGAGTAGAATTGCGAGTACCATCGTCGATGCTTAGCTATCAGATGGTCTTCTTTTACCAGTAACGGTTTGTCTACATACGTTTTATGGTTCCATATCATTACATCTCGTTCAATCTGAAACAGAAACGTCCATTATGTCAAATCCAATAAATTTTTTTTCATTTCATTTTCAAAGAGTGAGTGAGTGAGTGGCCGAGCGGTTAAGACAGTGGAACCGTAATTACGTAGCCATAACACTGGCAGGGGTTCGAGGCTCACTCACTCCATGGTTCTGGTGGTAAAACGAGTCTTCTCGGATGAAGGACTATAAACCGTAGGTCCAGTGTACACATCTAGCTTGTGTGCACTTTAAAGAACCTAGTACATCTTTCGAGACGAGTAGGGGGTTACCCCGGTGTATTAGTACATCACAGCCACTGATCACCAACTGGGCCCTCTGGGAGACCAGTCTTTGACTGAAGAGGTTACCCAGTATAAATATAAATTTCAATTCAATTTTTTTCATTTCATTTCATTTATTTCGGCTTTTATAAATAATAAAAGAAAATCACAAGATCATAAATTGTTTTCAGCTTTTTTATCCTCTTTGCTGTTAAATAGTGTAAAATTGGTACACGGCTATTCAGAGGACACTTTCCTGTGAAATGAGCAATCTTTAACAATACAAACACCTATTTTAAGGGGACAGTATGTTGGATCCCAAATGTTCCCAGTAGGATGAAGTACAGGGACTTACAAGTATGACGCAAATAAATTGACCAATCACAAGTAATGAACTATTTTAACTGTCGCTTGTCATTGGTCAACTCACTTGTGTTGCACTTAAATTGCGTTGCGTCCTAGTGTGAACAGCCTTTAATATGGTTCTACAGTAATACTGCTATATATGGTAATGATAAATGATTTGGTCTAAAAACACAAATTGTAATTTTTTTTTTATGTTTTGTGTTTACACACAGCCAAACTGTATTTGGTTTTATAAAAAAAAACATCTTTTCTTTACTGCTAAAGATGCTAACCCAAACTAACCTGCACTGCTTCGGCCCACAGTAAGAATTTACCAACAATAGTTGGAATAAAGCCAGTCACGTATATGGAATGCGTAATCTTCTGTACGAGCGGCTCCACTGGTGTGATAGAATGAACCATACATGCCGTACCTAAGAACGTCTTGAAAGTGAGGTGGACAATTGACGGGCCAACCTGCAAAAAACAATTAAAATAAGATTGCCTTAACATAAGCAAAAACCTAGGTTGAATGTATGGCGCCCTCTATTAATTTGTATTCTATTAACATTACCTAACCAACTAGCAAACAGTAACTGGCTAAATTGTTTTTTTTTCTCCCGACTTGTTAACACGAAGGTATATCGGTTTTGCCCAGGGTGCTGTGAACAATAATTTTTGTCCCAAAAAAAAATGAATGTATACGTCATAGAACATCACAATTTCACGGGGTAGTGCTGAGAAGATGCATCTAGACAATAATGTAAAGGGTCTAGCAGCCAATGTGTTATAACAAAAATCATGCAAACCTCATAGAGGGCGCTATATAAGCATGTTATTAAATCCATATTACAGTATTCACATATCTACTGTATCTTGCATCCTCAGTTTTCAATCAGAAAGTTGTCGTACTAATGCTCTAGCACTTTTTGAGTAAATAAATTAATAAAATTTACAGCTCAAATTAAGTTTCTGTCCACTTCAGTCAAGTTTATATTGGCATAATAGCACACACCTATTCCAGTCCGGCAAATCGGATCGTCAATGTTTGTTTTCGACAATGCCCCATGCGGCTACAAGCCAATCAGCATGCGCGTAGCTGTGTGAAATCAAAACATTGATGTCTTATTTGATGGCGCCGGACCAGAATCTTGCCGGAACACAGTTGAAAGACCCTTTAGACAAATGAAGGTAGCCTGTTCTAAGTATACGCAATACTAACCTGAGTTGCTGTAACATTCAAGTTTAACTTTTTAATTTCAATACCAAACAAGCTTAGTTTGTGTAGCAGAGTCAGTTCTCCTATGTGTTTATCATTTTCATCTTGTTTCCAATTGCCATCCCAGCCGTGTGTTATCCAATCCCAAAAACTATAAAAATAAAAAAAAAATATCTAAATGTAAATTTTTTGATTTAGTACATTTGAATGGCAGGTAGGAAAAAACAAACCAATGTTTTTTTAAAGCATGCACAGTTGGAGTAAGGAGGTTTATTTTTGTGTGGGGGAGGGAGTGATGAGTGCTGTATCTGGGTCAATGACATAGATCAGGACTATCTCGGTTGGCTTAGAGCTTCTGTTGCAGAAATGTTCTTTAATTCCCTCTATCCCAATACATACAAAAGTTGTCTATCGACAGTACACATGGACTTTTAGACTGCTACCCTATTAGGTCATTTTTATATGTGCATGCGGTAGGTGACTAGCACGTTGACTGGCATATTTGAGCACTTGTACAGTGGCATCCGGCGTTCGCCCTCTGATATGAGTACGAGTGGACGTATGACGTCATAACACTGCAATTTCAAACCAAAAGAATATTGAATATTGAACTTCATTCATGTTCACGCAAATCCCTAATAAACTGAGTCATATAAAATTAATGTAAATATATGCTCTTTTTCATAATTGACACATGCTATAAAACACATAAATCATTATTAAGAAAATATTTGTGTAACGTACAATTGAAGTGTTAAAATACACATTAAATAAACATTGTTATTATTCTTCTTAAATCAATAATATTATAGGACAATTTGGAACATTCAATGTTAATGCCATTTCAAACTTAAATCTGCTATGAAAAGTAGCTATAAAATGATATAACAACCTCTGGTTGGATTTAAAACTGTGTGGGTTTATGCTGAGCACCTCAATCTGTACACCATGGAGGATAGTAGCCTATCACATTATAATTGGCATGTTTTACCTTTGACTGTGGTAGAATTTATGATCAAATATTTATGTGGGCAGTTTGTATATATAAAGTGAAATTTTAGGATTAAAGTTTGTAAAGGAAAAGGTTAACATTTGCTATTTAAAATTTGATATAAATCGGTCAAGTTGCATTTACACTGGATTATAAGAAGACAAAAGAGAATGAAACAGTCTTTAAAGTGGAGAATGATTAAATATTTATGTGGAAATGTTTGTATATTATATCAAGTGAAATCTGACGATTAAAGTTTGTATAGGAAAAAGTTAACCTTTGCTATTTAAAGTGATATCAAAATTAATAAAGTTGCATTTTAATGCATTTTAGTCTTTAAAGACTGGATTAAAAGACAAAACTGAATAAAACGGTCTTTACCAATTAATATTAGTACTGCTGTTGTAATATGCTATAAAGGACTTTGTTCACTGGCTTCAACTTTGAACAAACTTTTAGATAAACAATCAGCTACAATTCACTGTACATACACATTAAACACCTTTTGTACATTGATTTTGTGGTTTAAGACAAAGTATTGTGGTACATGTAAGTCATTTGCTAGTCCATTGTACACACATATTGCTTTAAAAATTAATTTCTAGTATCACCACTGGGTGGTTTATAGTTTCTATAATGCTTATAAATGTATGCTGAAGTTCACAGTTCATATATTTAATTATTTTCCAGGACCTTGAAAAAAAAATGAATTGAATTATTTTTCACGTGATATTCCAAAACCTGTTGAACACTGTTACAGATAAAATTAAAACTGAGACGCTCGTGCACTGTATCTAAATAATATAAATAATTTAAACTA